>NC_072484.1:9820000-10105000 GCF_027574615.1 Eptesicus fuscus
CCCTTGCATGACCCAGCCTCACCCCCTGCACCCTGATCCCGGCCAGGACTGGTCTCAGTCAGCTCCCACGGTGACACTGCCTGAGACCTGACGGAACCAGCTATGTGGGAAGGCCACTCCAGACAGAAGGACGAAGCTTGTGTGGGGTGTCCGGGGCACAGAGAGGAGGCTGAGTGCCATCCCCACTCCATCCCCTCCCCAACTCAACAAGCTGCAAACCGCCCCCCCACACACACAAACTCACACACCAACTCCCAGGTAGGTTCCCCCACCCCAGAGAGCTAAGGGAGAAAAACACCCCCCTCCCCCCCTCCCCACACTCACCTCCCAATAACCAGTTATCTTGCAAATCTAAGCCTTTTCGTCTCGAGGGAGAAGATGGATAGAAAAGTCTGGAGAGCTCTGCATAACCCTTCATGCCATAGAAAAACAACCCAGAACTTTATGACTAACTGACAGCTGGTTATGAATGGGAAGGGAAGCGTATTCTTAAACCGCTGACAGCAACTCCCTTTTAAGGTATTTCCTCGGGGCCAGAGACGCCCTGCTCCTCCTGCCACCCGTGCTGATAGAGGCGTGTTTTTCAGTGACACGCTTGGGCTCTGAGGTCAGACAGACCTGGATTCAGATACAGCTTTGCATTTACTGCCTGACCCTAGACCACTTACCAACACAAGAGACCAGCAATTCACAATTCCCTGGGCCCGTGGTAACTTAAAGGACATAATGCGGGCTGAGAGGCAAACCATAGGCAAGAGCCGGGGAGGCCGTGAGCCAGCACCAGCACACCGTCCCCTGAGGGATGTCAGCCAGGTCTCCCGATGTATCAAAAGAAAAGAAAAAAACGTATGTGAAATCTCCCAATTTTTAAAGGTTGGCAACTAATTCAACATCTTTTTAAAAATTTAACCCAGCAGGGCCAAATATAACAGGTGTGTGAGCCAGAGCCCACCTATTGGCCCGGTGTGTACCTCCGACATCCAGCACCCCCCCCCCTGACACCTTGTAGGTGCTCAGCAAGCAACGACCATCCCATCTTTTCAGAAAACTTTCCCAGCAGCACCAACATCCATTTCCACACAACAGCTTGGGAAGGAATGCTTCTCAGGCGGAAAATGAAGATATGAAGAGCTGAAAATCTGGAAGGCTCTAAAGGGAGGGGGGACTGAAAAGAGGGAATTCCTTAAAAGGATTTAAAAGAATTTTATTGGACATAGTTTAGCACAAGTCAAGGATAAGATCAGGCAGTAATTTAACTCCTGGGCACAGCAAGTGAGTCTGTGTATGTGAGGTGGATGAGGGGGCTGGGGGAGGCAGGAAAGGAGGGAGGGATTCCCCTTATTGATGGTTTCCACCCGGTGTCTCAGGGTCTTCTGTTCATGGGTCACCCCAACATTTGTCTCAGGTGCACAGCGCTCTGATAGGCCCAGCCATTGGGAGCCGCTCCGCCAGAGAGGTGCTCATAGGTCCCGCTGCCCCCACCCAATAGGCAGTAAGGCCTGAATCCCCAATGGATCTGGTAGCTCAATTGGGCTTGGCAGTGAGACCCAGCCGGGCTAAGTGTCAAACCTTCAGCATCAGTGGTTCTCAAACTCTGATCCCCAGACCAGCAGCATCAGTATCACCAAGGCACTTGTTAGAAGGGTCCCTCTAATCAGAAATTCGGGGAGGAGGGGGCTGGGGTCAACCATGTGGGTTTTAACAAGCCCTCCATAGGGTTCAGGTACACATCCTCGAGGTCTTTCTGAGATAGTGAAATCTACCCCATAGGATGGTCCTGAGTGTTCCACCAACAATTATTTCAGAGGCCTGGTGTGTCTGTGCTGGGCGGACAGAAGATGCTGGGAGGGTAGCACACAGCCCTGGCCCTGATGGAGCCTGATGTCTCGAGGGAAGACCAACAATGAGAAGGGAAAACATTATATATATATATCCCAATTTTCAGATGGTAGAGGCAGGCTGAGGCCTGACCCTTCACACAGAGCTGTTTCTCAAAGTGTACTCCAGGGACCACCTCTCCTGCACACCCTCCCAGTCCCCTCTCCGATGACCCTGTTCCTCAGATAATCCTCCCTCTCTCCTGCTCCAGGACCATCGCCTTTGCTGCTCCATCCACCTGGAAAGCTCTTCACAGATCACCCAATGGGCTCCTGCACCTTGTCAGGGCTCAGTCACCTCCTCATAGGTCCATCTAAGTGGTCTCTCTCACCTGGCCAGGATGACCTAGTGGTTGAGCATTGACCTATGAAGCAGGAGGTCACGGTTCGATTCCCAGTCAGGACACATGCCCCCAGTTGCGAGTTGAGGGCTCCATACCCAGTTGGGGGGGGTGGGGGGTGCAGGAGGCAACAGATCAATGATTCTCTCTCATCATTGATGTTTCTATCTCTCTTCCTCTCTGAAATCGATATATATATCTACAATAATAAAAGAGAAATATGTAAATTGACCATACCTCCGCGATGCCCGTCAGCCAATCAGGAGGGAATATGCAAATTAGCAGGACAAAGATGGAGGCGGCTTCGCTCTCCAGCTGCTCCAGGCACAGAGCGGCCAGGCGGGGCAGGATGCCTGTTATGAGGAAGAGGGCGGAGGGAGCTACAGGAGCGACACTCCAGCCAGAGTCAGCGAAGACTGCAGATTCTGGCTGGAGTCAGCAAGAAGCCTGCAGACTCCGGTAGGAGTAAAGACTCGGGCCAGAGCTAAGGTCTGGGTCCCGGGTGCTGGAGGGAAACCAGTAAAGGAAGGCCTATTGCAGGAATCTTCATGCAACGGGCCTCTAGTATATATATAATAGATGATATATAAAATAAAGTGGTCTCTCTCCCCTCACTCTGTACCCCACCCTACTCTGCATGTCAGCAGTGTTCCTGGTTTTGCCCCTCTCCCAACAGGAGGTGAATTCTTGGGGGCAGGTGTGGTTGCCTCCAGGGCACCTGAGCCAAGGTTTGCCACATGAGTGAACACTCTAGCCCTCTTTATGAAATCCCAGAAAAGGTGGGCCCCCACCACTCCGGAGCCTGTTCCCCTCCCTTAAGGAGAAGGCCACAGGCAGGGCCCACAGCCTTGGTTCTCTGGTGCGAGAAGGCTGTAGAGACTGGAAGGAAAAGAGGAGAGGAGGGTGAGAGGCAGGAGGAGGCTGGCCCTGGCCCTGGCCCTGTAGCTCAGTTGGTGAGGGCATGGTAAAGATATGCCAGGGCTGCGGGGAGAGTCACACAATGAATGCATGGATGGGTGGAACGACTAGTGGGTCTCTCTCTCTCTCTCTCTCTCTCTCTCTCTCTCCCTCTCCCTCCCCCCCCCCTTCCTCTCTTTCAAATCAGTCGATCAATAAACAACAACAAAAATAAAAAATAAAAGAGGCTGGTTCTGCTGTGGAGCCCTCTCCGGTCCAACCCAAACCCCAGCAAAAGCAGGAGGGCTCCTACCAATTCTGAGGCGAGGCGTCGCTCCCAGCCGGCTGCCTGTGCGCCAGGGCGGGACCCGGGACCCCAGAAGACGTGGACCGCTGAGCCACGCAGACTCTGCGAGGTGGCACATGCGGACCCCGGACCTCGAGGGGAAGGCACCTCGCCCAGCAATGCTGTCCCTAACAAGTTGACGCTACAAGACGCCCGCAGTGGCATGAGGGGCCCAAGGGCAATGATGCGCCTGGACTCCAGGGAGAAGCACAGGCAGGGCGGGTGTGGCCCGGCCCCCAGGAGCCTGGAGCGCGCGGAGCGTGGGGCCCCGGGACAGTGGCGCGTGGGGACTTTACGTGCCCGTGGAGACCCTGAGCAGTGGCGCAAGGGTCCAGGACCAGAGGCGCCCTACACCCGCCCGGGAAGGCACGCGCGACCCCGGAGGTTGGAGCGCCAGCAGCCCCAAGGCGGTGGAGCGCGGGAACCACGCGGGCCGCCGGCGCGGAGGGTGGGGGGAGGCGTGGTGGGGGCAGGGGGCGCTGCGCGCGTGCGGCCGGGCAGAGCTCGGGAGGGGCCGCGCGGAGCGCTGTCCGTCCGTGATAAGCGCCGCGAGCTGGACACCCGGACGCCGGGCGCCGGTGTGTTGCCTCGGCCCGGACTGCGGGGCGAGACGGCGCCGCGCTCCTGCCACCGCCCCTCTGCCCGCCCCGCGCTCGGTCCCTCCCTCCGTCCCGCCTCCTGCCCCGCTCCCTCCCTCGGCGGCTGCCGCGCGGTGCTCCCGGCGCACACGGAGCCCGGCGGGGACCGCGAGGCAGAGCGGGCGGCCCTGGGTCCGAGTGCGGGAGCTGAGCCGGGCCCGGGAGCCCGAGCTTGCCTGCGGCTCCAGGAGACGGCAGGGGAGCCCCGGGAGGCCACCGGCCCCGTGCCGCCTGGATTCTCGCCTGGGACCCGCGGGCAGCCCGGGGGACGAAGCCGCGGCCCGGCCAACTCCGAGGCGGGGACGCCGCGACGGCAACTTGAGGTGGGAACTTTGCGCGCCGCAGCCTCGCCAGGCGCCACCGAGTGCCGACCGACCCCCGCGCCTGCAAACTCGGGCTCGGGGACCGTTCGGGGCTCCTCGGCGCCGACCCCAAAACCTGCCGAGGAGCGTGACTGGGGCGACAGAGGATCTAGGTGCACCTGCGGGCAGGGCGCGGAGCGCGCTCGCCACGGTCACAGTGCGCGACCAGCGGGTGTTTTTCCCGAGGGGGGTCACCAGGGTGCGAAGTGCGGGACCTTCTCCGCCGCGGTGACCTGGGGCGGCGGGGGCGCGCATCCTAGCGGAGGCGGAGGTGTCTCACCGCCGTGCGGATCCTGGGAGGAGGGAGTATTGGGGGAGGTGGACGGGGCGTCTGTCACTCGCTCATTCACTCCATCCTTAGGCAGGGAATGGGGCTTTCCACCAGTGGGCTTCATTGAGTCATTCATTAACTCAGCAAGCTTCTCCTGAGTGCCTACTGTGTGCTAGGCGCTGGGGGTTCCCAGACAACCCTTCATCTGCGGCTCCAGCATCTGATAGATAAGGTGGGTGGTCACCGCCTCAGCCTCCGGGTCCCCCTACTCAGGAGGGGCTCAGCCTGGATGGATGGGAGTTTTGGAGTGAGAAAGGAAAAGAGAAAAGTTCATTCCCTCATCCGTGGATTGGACAAAGATTGTCTGAGCACCTACTATGCACAGCTCACCATGCCAAAGAGCCTCACAGCTATTACTTCATTCATTTAACAAACAGTCACGGAGGCCCCTGCTGGGGAGAGAACATGGGAGGAGAAGGATGGGGTGGGGACGGGATAGGGCGGAGGGCGGCTGGCAGCTTAAAGAGAATTGAGACCCAGCCCTCCCGTGAAGAGCCCCCAGCCTGTGGGGTGGCTGTCTCAGCAGCCCCATGTGTGTAGGGCAGAAAGTCACCGGACAGGTTGAAGAAGGGCCCTTCTGTGGCCATCTAGTGTGTTCATTCTCCGGGGGAGACGGGAGTCTGGAACAGGTTCTAGGGCAGAAGGAAAGGGTCTGTGAGACGCTCCTTGGGGGAGGGTGGGAGTGGGAGAAGGGTTGAGAAACACTGATCTAACATTACGGATGAAGGCAGGCTCCCACCCATGAGGTCCATGAGTTAGCTGTCCCCTCAGCAGGCATTTTCTTAAACACTTGCTATTCTTACGCACTTGCAGGGTGCCAGGCACCTAAGTCACCCAAGTGGATGAGACAGACGCAGAGACACCCGCCCCCCCCCCCCTTTGCTGACACCTTGAGATAAGTTCAGGGGGAGTGAGAGGAGGGAGCAGGAGCTGATTCATTGCACATGGGGAGCGATAGGGGGAGGCTCCTGCCTCTGAATCTGAGCAGAGGTTTGTCGCTAGGGTGTGTTTGATACCCACACACGTTCCTGCAGTCAGAGTCACTATGGGCAGCCTCCCCAAGGAAAGCCGGGCACTGGGGGAGACCAGCCCCGATGCTGGGCCAGGGGAGGGGCTCATGGCCAGGGGCTGGACTTCTCAGGCTGGGCTGGACCTAAGTTTGACCCCTATGCCCTCTTCCTTGGAGCTCTGCAGAGGACCTCCTGAGCGGGGCAGGTGTCTGAAACATGGGCAGGATGGCTCCTGGGAATTGCCCTCAGCAGCCATTCCCTAGCCCAGCCCTCTCCAGCAGAAAGATGTCTGTTGTGGGACACATTCCAAACCCACGGGAACCCTGAATGTGCTGGGAACAAGAGAGCCTTGACTCCTGCCTGGAGGCTTGAGAACGCAGGCTGCCCTGAAGCCGCCTGGGGTCCACGGCCACCTTGAATTCTCTGCACCAGACACACTGGTGCTCTGGCAAGAGGTGAGGGAGTTGCCCCTGGGAAGAGAAGAACCGAGACCTGTGTCCTGAGATTCAAGGGATTAACCCTCTGGACCCCTGCAGGGTGTCTTGACTGGGCCAGCCTTTCTCCACTTCCCTTTTCTTATATGTGATGAAGAGTCGACGTGTCCTGTTGTCGAAAGATATAGCGGTCTGGGAAGCCACTCTTGGTTGACTCGTTAAACCCAGAAATGGAGTCCCTGAGTGGGAAATGGCGGCTGGAAGAGCCACTCCAAATAGAATTAACAGAAAGGGAGAGGCAAGAAAGTCGAGCAGCAAGCACTCAATCACTGTTGGCCATTTTTATTATATAGCCGGCTGTGTTTGATTAACAAAATCGGGACATAGAGTGAATGTGCTACAGATAGGATCTGAGCTGTGCCTCGGATTTTCCCCTGCTCTTCGGGGCCTCACGCCCGCGCCTCAGGCCTCCCAGGCAGGCAGGCACCTCCATGCTGTCCCTCCCCCCTTCCTCACCTCCCCACCCCGGCTTACCCCAGAGACTGCAGCCATCACCCTCACTAAGGAAAAAGAACTGAGGGATTATTTAAGCAGGCGGCCCCTTCCTGTGTCCCAAGGTCCGCACTGCTTCCCCCAGCCGGCTCCTTTGCGTGTGCCTGTGTTCCCAGATTTCACCCTGCAAGGAGACAAATAGAAAAGGACCTTCTGGCTCGCACCCCGAAACACCTCCTGGTGGAAGGCAAATGTGCATTGGGTGGTATTTTGCAGCAGCTGAGTGAGGCGGCTCTAGAGGCTGCCTCTGTCTTTTTCTGGGTGTGGGGGGCGAGGGGGCAGGTGACTCTGGCACATTTACCCATGTGGGGGTAGGTGGGGGGTGGAGGGAAGAGCCCAGCTCCCAGAAAATATACCCCCCCCCCGGGAACTTGGGCCCCAGCTCAAAAGAAGCCGGACGGAGGTTCAGCCGGGTTGGATTATGATGAGGGTGGACGGCAAGCAGCTAGGAAAGACTCTCCCCGTGGGTACAGCGTCTCTCGGAGAGATTCATCACGCCAGGACCTGGGCCAGGCTCATGGCTGGATCCATTTTGATTAACGTTTTAATTGGAGATTAATGCAGCATCACCCAAGTCTGAGTCATCCCAGCCAGGAGCCCTAACCCTGGCCGAGGAAGCCGCACTGGCAGGGGAAGGGCAGCATGGGGAGAGCGATGGGTCCCCGGACACCTGCTTGGAATGAGGGAAGGACACAGGCTGAGAAGCGTGGTGTGAGAAGGAACCTCGGGAGCTCAGGGAAGAAATGCTCTTCTTTTACGAAGTTGCCCTGGAGGCTGTGTTAGTTCATTACTGTCACATACTGTATAACCACCCATTTCGTGGCTTAAAGCAACACAGATTTATTGTCTTCCAGTTTTTGGAGATCAGAAGTTCCAAGTGGGTCTCTGGGCGAACATCAAGAGGTTGGCAGGGCTGTGCTCCTTCTGGGGGGAATCCATTTCTTTGCCGTTTCCAGCTTCTAGAAGCTGCCTGCATCCTTGGCATCACTCCAACCTCTGCTTCCGTCATCACATTCTGACTCAGACCCTCCTCCCTCCCTCTTAGAAAGACCCCTGTGATGACACAGGGCCCACAGACGATCCAAGCCATCTGACCTTCTCCCCATCTCAGATCCTGCATTGAATCACACCAGCAACATCTCTTGACGTGTAAGGTAACCTAGTCCCAGGTTCCGGGGATGAGGAGGTGGACATCTTTGGGGGACCATTATTCTGCCCACCGTAGGGGCGTGGCTCATCAGTTACAGAGGGTGAGCCAGAGACCCCACCCTCACTCCTGGTGCCACGGAGAGCTTCTGCCCAGAAGCCAAAATGGCAACTCGGAACTTGACAAACGCAGGCATTTTGTTGATTCCTTCCTCTGCTCCTGTGCAAATGCGCATAGGAATAAACGTTTCCCCCGGCCACGAGCAACCGCCTGCTTCTCCGCTTCCCTAAAGACCATCCAAAAGTTTGTCTGAAGAAAACAGAGCTGAGAGACCCAGGTGGCGGAGACATGCACCCCGTGGGAAAGGACCTCTGGCTCGCACCCCAGAACACCTCCGGGGAGGCAGGGAAATGCAGAGTCAGAGAGATTTGGTTTGGAGTCCCACTGACTTAGTTTGATTTTGGCTTCATCACTTATTATCAGGGTCCTGAGTTTCCACTTCTCAAAGCCTCAGTTTCCTCATCTGCAAAATGGGGGAGTTAATGGTAACACCTGCCTCTTAGGGAAGGACGTGGCTCACGGAATTAAGGCTCTTACACAGTGCCTGGCACTTAGTGTGCGATTGAGGGAGGCTGAGGTTGCTGCTGTTACAGCGCTATGACTGTTTAGTGTGCGCGTGCGCTCTGTCTGTCTGTCTGTCTGTCTGCAGCCCCCCTCCCACTTAGAAGAGGGACAGAGAGCTCTGTCCTAAGGATGAGCATAGGATGGAAGGGCGGAGTCCCCGCCTGCTCCTACCCCCACCAAGCTGTGCATCCCCACCCGAGTCAGATCCTGACCTCAGAGCGGCCTCATGGTGGGGCTGCCACTCAGAACTCCTTACGGTTTGAATTCTCATTTGTCTTTGGAAACGTGGACTCAGCCCTCAGTCATTGTGGTGAGCATCCTCCTCCCAGGAGGACGGAAGAGCTTACACGGGAGTGTCGGTGCCTCTGCTGGCTCACACCTGGGAGTTGATCGAGCCGTTCCCAATGCAGTTTTTTCTCTCAAACCAGAGGGTTTCCGCTTCTCCAGTGAATCTCCCCAAATGTGGGGCCCACAGAGCCTTCCAGAACCCCAAGGACATTGAGAGATTGGGCCAGGGGCTCCCCTCCAAAGCTCAGAGCAGCACTTGCACCCCAGTCCCTGGGGGATCTCTAGGCGTTCATGGCATCCTCTCCTTCTCTCCTGAGCATCTGTGAGACTTTCTAAGGGAACCTGTCCAAATGCCCACTCCTGGGCCTCCCCCTCCAGCACCTGGTGAAGGTCTGGGCGAGGCTGGCAAGTCTGCATCTCCCCTGAGCACCCGGGCAAGTCGGAACCCGGTGGCTTGGTTGCTCTTAGGCTTCCATTTTTCTTTTTCTTTTTCTTTATTTTTACCTGGATTAAAGCCCAGAGTTGTGTTAACCACACTCTGTCTACTTCTCTCTTCATCCTGGGCCTGGGCTGGGCCATATTACTCACTGGCCCTTCATTGCAGTCCCCCTTCCCCACGCTCGTCCCCCTTCCCCTCCCTCCAGGCACCCACCCCGTGGTTGATATAGATCCCTACATTACATGAGTCTTTGTAAAATATGTAATGGTGTGTGTGCTCATTTACATAAATAGCATAGTGCTATAAACTTCTGTTTCTTTTTCCACTCGGCACCATGTTTCTAAGACCTAAATGTGTTGCTAAATCTACATCTAGTGTGTGGCTTCCAATTCCTGTGCCGTCTACAGGGTCCACCATCTGCATCTACCACGACTCCCTTGTCCATCCCCGCAACCCCGCCCCGATGGACACGAGGGGACCTCTTAGCACGACCCGCAACATGGGATGCACATTCTTGTACCTAGTTCCTCTCTTACATCTGATTCCCCAGAAGTAGATCCTGAGCCAAGGATCTGAGTGCACAAAAATTTATTACCGGCAATGTCTGCCAACACCCCAGAAAACCCCGACGTGGGAAATCTACCCACAGTGGGATTCCTGGGTCAGAAGGCAGCAGCATCCTCATTTCCCTCCGCAGCCCTGGCGGCTTTCCCCGAGGCAGCACCAGACCACATCCCCCCAGCAATGGGCTCTGAGGCTCAGACAATGCTGCGTTCAAATCCCACTGGATCAGGTCAAGAAAGGCGTCACCCTTGGCTAGTGGAAGGAGGGATGACAGACACCTCCCCCACCCCCCATAGCTTATGATAATACAGCAGGTGTCCATTGCATGTCCGTCATTGGGGCTATCATGTCCCTGTGTCATTTGCTTTAGTCTTCACCACAACTCAAGGAGGCGGGAGCTATTCATATCCCCATTTTACAGATGAGGAAACTGAGTCTCAGAGGCAAGACATGTCTTGCCCAGAGTCACAGTGACCGGCCTTGAACCCAGGTCTCCGGATTTCAGAGCCAGTGGGCTCTTCTGCTTCCCCAGCTTGGGGTGGTCAGCAAGTTGTCCCTCAAGCTGGAATCCATAGACCCTCAGAGGTAAAATCACTGTCGTCCATCATGCTCTCAAAGTGACAGACCCAACACTGCAGAGAAATTTTAAAAGACCGGGTTTTTTGTGAGGGTGTCAGGCTGGGTGAGAAGTGGCGTTACTTTCAGAGGCAGGACTTCGCGGCCTGTTTGATTTATGACCTTCACTGGGGACTGTAGAGTCTGGAGCATGTGGAGCCGTCCCCCCACACCCATCGAGCTGGGAGCGAGGAGACGAGTGCCCGTCGCTCAGCTAGCAAATGCCGGGTCTGGCCCTCCGAGTGGGAGTGGCCCGAATGAAGTGTGCTTCTCCATCCTGAACCGTCTGCTGGGACAGGATAACTTTCCAGGCGGGACGCTGAGGCTTTCACTCACAACAGACCCCAGCGGTGAGAGAAAGAAAGGAGGCAACACGCACTGGGAGCTTCCTGCTGGAGAGGACGCTGAGGGTGGGGAGAAGAAATTCCTCAAGAGCAGAGGGGATGACAGCCGTGTGGGTTTCACAAGAGCCCTCCGGGGCTTGCAGGGCCAGAGGAATGTTCTTGGCCTCCGTCATCATCACTCTCGCCAAACAGAATGCCGTGTTCCTCTTGCCTTCGGTGGCAAAGATACAGCAGCAGAGCTGAAGACGGTGGTCGCTGGTGTGACGTGCCTAAAGGGGACGCCTGTCACTCCTGGGAGGGGAGGGGGGATTCTGCCTGAGGAGATGGACTCCAATTTTAGGTCAAGTTAAACGCATTCTCAATGCTCTAAAATCAGATCATTTTTATTTCAAGCACAGGTATACCCTAGTTTTTCCAAACCCAATCTGTGGAACTAGCTATCCCCAAAGGTAAATGAGTGACGAAATCATCACTTTTGTAGAAGGATTCCTGTTAGGAAAGATCTACTCTCCAGTGTGGAACCCCACCCCCCACCTCAGCTCCTATTAAACACTGTTCCTCATCTGAACAGGTGTGTGTTTGTGTGTGTGTGTGTGTGTGTGTGTGTGTGTGTACGTGTCCAGGGTACAGATTGACACTCAGGTACTGGAAATGAGTTTCCATGTGGAATTGATGGATTTTGATGGTACCACATGCTCCCATGGGGACTGGGTTTGGGGGCGGGATGGTGCTTTTATAAAGCAATTACACTCACTACTTTTCTATAGATTGGCTTAATTCTGGACTAGATCCTCAAGTCATAGCAACTCTGTTGCTATGACTTGAGGATCTCAAACTCAAATGCCTACAGGGGCCAGGAAGTAGAGGGGTGTTAGGAAGGCAACAGGGCAAGGTGGGGACTGTGGCGGATGGCAGCATGCATGCCCTGCTTAAAGGGGACAGTCATCTCTCAGCTGGAATTTGGGCCAAATGTTGCCAGGTAGTCTTGGCCAAGAGAAACCAAGAACATGAATTTTTACATAAAATTTCTCATCTTTCAAAATCTTCTCCAAGCCAGGAAAAATATTTGTGAACCAAATTCGGCCCAGGAGCTATGGATGAATAAGCAGTTTCATTCTAGCTTGGAGGGTTGGAAGGGAAGGAGTCTACGTAAGCTGATACTTTGACCTCAGTTTCTCAGAAGTGCCCTCACCATGTCGGCCTCTCCAGCAGGAAATGTACTCATTTAGCAAACACTTCTCTGAGCTCCGATGCTGCTGGGCACAGAGATTAAGAGATGAGTCAAGTACAGTTCTCCCCCCCAGGGAGCCGGGAGTCTAATAAAGAAGCCAGGCTTGTGCACAGATAATTCTTAAAATGGGTGATAAGTGCAGTAGAGATAAATGCACCTTGAAGGGGGGGGGCAGAGGGAGCTCGATTTAGCTGGCAAAGCCAAGAAGGCTTCCTGGAGGAGCAAGCGTGCCTGTCTTTGTTCACTCCTGTATCCTCAAGAGGACGTTTGCTGATTCGTGAACGAATGTGGCACTGTTGTTGTAACTGTGCATTTCTTTGGACATTACCTCTTATTGGTGGCAAATGATATACTTTTCCCATTTATGAGAGCAACATCCCTCCAAGATAAATACAAAAAGTAATAATAGTCATTGCATACCTACTATGTGCCAGGCACTGTATTAAGTACTCTTCATTGAATCGTCTTGATAATTCTATGAAGTAGGTCCTATGTTTATACCCATTTCACAGATGAGGACATTAAAACATATGAAGGTTGAGTAACTTGCCCAGGCCAGGAGGCTGCAGAGTCTATGCTCATAACCACCACACCAGTGCCTTTCCTCCTTGGCACTGTGGGCATTGGGGACCAGGTAATTCTCTGTTGTGGGGCCTGGCCTGTGCACTGTAGGAAATTTAGAAGCATCTCTGGCCCTCATCTACTATGCCAGTCGCATCCACCAGACATGACAATCAAAAATACCTCCAGACATTGCCACGCGTCCCCTGGGGGAGAAATTGGCCCTCGTTGAGAACCACTGGTCTACACTAAACTGCCTTTAACAAGCTAAATAAATAGAAAAAAATTGGGGCTAATGTACAATGAAGTTTTAAGTAAATAATAGTACAGAGGTTGCCTGACAGTCCCGTGGGACGCCAGCTCCGAGGGCCGGGGACCCTGTCTGATTCTGTGTGTGGCTGTGAATCAGCAGTGCCCACAGCAGCGCCTGGCACACAGCAGCACTCAGCATACTTATATAAATGAGGCGGGTGTGGAGGAACTGTGACACTTAGGGGATGCTGAAGGATGCTGTTGCTATTTTCACTCTTAAGTGAATGTTTTCGTCCGCTGGGGCTGCTATAACCAAATACCTGAACTGGGTGGCTCACAAACAAGACATTTATTGCTCACAGTTTGGGGTGAGGAGGGGAGGTGAAGTCCGAGATCAGGCCGCCAGCCTGGTGGGGTTCTGATGAGGACTCTCTTTCTGGCTTGTAGATGGTGCCCCCTTACTTGGCACTCACAGGGTGGAGGGGCAAGGCTCTGGTATCTTTTCCTCTCCTTATAAGGGCACTAATCCCATCATGAGGGCCCCATCCTCATGGCCTCATCTAAACCTAGTCACTGCCCCAAGGCCCCTCGAATATGGTCCCACTGGGGTTAGGGCTTCTCCCTGTGAATTTGGTGGACACAATTCAGTCTACAGCAGCAAATAATCTGCAGGATCAGCATTGTCAGCTGAGACTCGGAGTCACTAAGGGTCTCTCCTCTCTTCTTCCCCCAGGCCGGAGAGGGATGTGAAGACTCAAAATGACCCTCTTACCAGGAGACAATTCTGATTACGACTACAGCGCCCTGAGCTGCACCTCCGACGCCTCCTCCCATCCGGCCTTCTTCCCACAGAGCCAGTCACTCAAGGGCGTCTTCTACCGCCGGGCCCAGCGGCTGCGGCCTCAGGATGAGCCCCGCCAGGGTGGCCTGCCCGAGGACCGCCGGAGGCGGATCATCATCAATGTGGGTGGCATCAAGTACTCGCTGCCCTGGACCACGCTCGAGGAGTTCCCGATGACGCGGCTGGGCCAGCTCAAGGCCTGCACCAACTTTGACGACATCCTCAACGTGTGCGATGACTACGATGTCACCTGCAATGAGTTCTTCTTCGACCGCAACCCGGGGGCCTTCGGCACCATCCTGACCTTCCTGCGGGCGGGCAAGCTGCGGCTACTGCGTGAGATGTGTGCGCTGTCCTTCCAGGAGGAGCTGCTGTACTGGGGCATCGCCGAGGACCACCTGGATGGCTGCTGCAAACGCCGCTACCTGCAGAAGATGGAGGAGTTCGCCGAGATGGTGGAGCGGGAGGAGGAGGAAGACCCGCTGGACAGTGACAGCCAGGACAGTGAGGGCCTGGCGGAGGGGGATGGCCACCGGGGCCACTGCATGCGGAGGCTGCGTGACATGGTGGAGAGGCCGCACTCGGGGCTGCCAGGCAAGGTGTTTGCCTGCCTGTCAGTGCTCTTTGTCACCATCACCGCTGTCAATCTCTCCATCAGCACCTTGCCCAGCTTGAGGGAGGAGGAGGAGCAGGTAAGAGCCCACAACTGTAGGCGGGGAGAGTCGCTGCCTGGGGGATGGTCACTCAGGACAGGAGACAAAGCTGTCTGTTAGGCCACCTCCTCTCAGAAGTCCACAACTTTCACTGTGTCGCCTCCTCCAGGAGGCCTTCCCTGACTGCGCTGGCTGAGGACCATCCTCCCTCCCTCCTGACATTATGTCATCCACCTCCACATTCAAATATGAGCTCCATACCTGTCCTGCTCTAGGCCCTGTGCCCCAGTGTCTTACAGCAGTGTCCAGCACCACAAGGCACTCCAGCGCTCTCTGTTGAATGAATGAATGAGTGAATAAATGGATGGCACGATTTATGATGTGCTTGGCCTGAAGCACATGACACATCATCAACATTTATTTCACCCACTTAAGTCCTTTCTCGACCTTCCGAATTCCCTTGTATAAAAATACCCCAGAAATGTAATTTTTGTGGGAGGGATGCGTGTGGGCACGTGTCTTCAAATAGTGAGCATGTCTTTGTGTGAAATAAGTGAGTGCATGGAAAGGGTTCACTCCAGAAGCTGGCGCGGGGTGTGCTCCATTCTCAGGGCCACCGCTTAGCAGGGGAACCAGGGGAACCAGCCCTGCCTGCATCCAATCTGACAGAGACTCCTCCAGCATCCCTGTACCCCTGTGCAGTGTTCTCCCAGCCACGTGACAGATGAGAACACTGAGGCTGAGCAGCTTGCCCAGACCCAGGTCTGACCGAGTCCAAATTCCGTGTTCTTAAATGTGGAACTATGGGTTCCACATGGAGCCTGAGTCCTAATATAGCCCACAAAGGTGGGTTATGGGCTGCACTCCCCAAAATGTTGACTTGGTCCCCAACATTTATTTCTTTTTAATATATATTTTTATTGATTTCGGAGAGGAAGGGAAAGGAAGGGAGAGAGAGAAACATCAATGATGAGAGAGAATCATTGATCGGCTGCCTCCTGCACACCCCACACTAGGGATCGAGCCCACAACTCAGGCATGTGCCTTTGACCAGAATCGAACCCAGCACCCTTCAGTCCGAAGGCCGGCGCTCTATCCACTGAGCCAAACTGGCTAGGGCCCCAACATTTAAAAGAAAGGTATTTTTCATTTAAAAAGTCAAACTCCCCGCTCCTGTTAAAAATCTGTATGGTGGGGCCGGCTGGTCTGCCATCCCACACAGCCGCTCTCGGTGGGAGCTGAGTCCCCGGACGTCTGCTCCCCAGTTCAGCCTCCTTCTGTGTGAGACCCTTGGGCCTTTGAGTCGGGACCCCTTCCCCACGCATGGGGTTTCTGGGAGCAAGTTTCAAGACAGACAGAAAGGTTTAGACAGGTGTAAATTGTATAGGCATTGGAGAAGTAGGTTTGGCAGTATGAACTGAATCCAAATATCATGCCAGCCAGCATTTATTGAGCACTGGCGGTGTACCCTGATGGAGAACTGGAGGTTTTCCACATGCACGCATTATGGAAGAAGTAACAATACTTTTGCATTTATAACCCACAGAGGATATCTGGCACTTTTTTATATATTGAATTTTATTTTATTAGTTTTTTATTCTCTAGAGAAAGAGGTGTGGAGAGGGAGAGAGAGAAGAAACATCGATGTGAGTGTTAAACATCAATCAGCTGCCTCCTGCACACACCCACACACACACCCCACCAGGAATCTAGCCCACAACCCAGGCAGGTGCCCTGACAACCTTTCAGTGCACAGGATGACACCCAACCAACTGAGCCGCACCGGCCAGGGCTATCTATGTTGAATTTTAAAAACAAGTGTTGCAACAACAGCATCACCCAGTAAAATTAACTACTGATAGGCATAAGGGGTGCTGATGAAGAGGGCAGGACTGGAGCCAGACAGCCTAAATTTAAATCTGATTTCCTCCACTCTGGCTGTGCATCTGTAGGCAAGTTACTTAACCTCTCTGTGCCTCAGGTTCCTCACCTACCAAAAAAAAAAAGAGAGAGAGAGAGAGAGAGAGAAAATGCTCATCATTTGAGACCTGTCCGGAAGTACGTGTACTTAGATTAGTATAGATTTTGTTTTAGCTCCAACATATGTGACCCTGATTTCATCAGGAAAATACTAATAAAGCCACTGTTTTATTCAACTTCTGAAACTTGCTTTTTAAAAAGTAGTTCTTGCCCTAACTGGTTTGGCACAGTGGATAGAGCGTCAGCCTGCAGACTGAAGGGTCCCAGGTTCGATTCCGGTCAAGGGCATGTACCTTGGTTGCTGGCACATCCCCAGCAGGGGGCATGCAGGAGGCAGCTGATCGATGTTTCTCTATCATGGATGTTTCTAACTCTCTGTCCCTCTCCCTTCCTCTCTGTAAAAAATCAATAAAATATATTTTTTAACAAAAAAATAAATAAATAAAAAGTAGTTCTTAGCCTTTCTCATGATTCAGTGACAGTACTATTCTTTGACTTCATTTGGGGAGCAGTGGGGTGCACTGCTTCAGTTCCTCCTTGAGCACCCATTTGTATGTCCGTGTATTCAGGCACCACAGGGAGGCAGGATGACCAGGACATGTCTTCCAGCCTCAAGGAGCTTCAAGGCCAGTGGAGGGAGGACAGTGACACCCCTGTGACCACACGTGTGAGAACAAGAAGTCTGAGACCTCAGAGCCCCCCAGTATGAGTTCATCTCTCCAGCCTCTAACGTGTTTCTAGAGAGAGAGCTATGAGAGCAGGACTCACAGAACCCAGCTGTGCCCAGGGACCGCAGGACGCCCCAGGCTACAGCCATCAGTGCCTGCCTCTCTGCCAAAAGGCCCCTTTGAACTTGAGGTCCCCACCATCCAGTTATATTCCAGAGAGACCCGCTGGCAGCCCGCCTGCCAAAGGTAGCACGCAGGTGTGTGTGAGAGGCCGATTGAGTGTTTTCTTTGTACTGACTTATCACAACACTTAAAATCCAGGAGATGTCATGGAAAACTCCAGATTTCCAGCTTTTCTTCAATGAGGCTGTCTCAAGCCTGAATTAGTGATTCAGGGCAGTCATCAAGGGGTGGAAGTTATGGCCATGCTCTCGGGTAGCTTCCACCCCAAATGGCTCAGCTCCCCCATTTCCTTTGCCCGCCTGGCCTTGAGTTGCCCCCTCTGTCTGAACGCCAGTCCAGTGCTCTTCCGTCCGTCCAGATAACACATGTGAGCTGCTCACCTGCCGCACGCCAGGCCTTTTCAAGTCAACAAACTGCCCCATCCTTGGGGTTACAGTCTGTTGGCACAGGGAGGAGGGGGCAGAGACAGACAATAAACATGATAAATAAGTAACTTAAAAGCATATTAAAAGATGGTAAGTGCTATGAATAAATAGAGCGGGATAAGGGGAATCGGGTATAGGACAAAGGGAGAGGGTGATTTTTAAACAAGGGGTCACCAAGGCCTCCCTGGGAAGGTGATATTGAAGCAAAGAGCTGGAGGCAGGAGGGCAGAGCCATGTGGGTGTCTGGGGAAGAGGAATCCTGCTGGGGAGAGTCAAGGCTGGGCTGGGGGTGAGCCTGGGCTGCTGGAGGGGCAGTGAGGAGACCCGAGGCGGGAGCAGGTGAGCAAGGTGGGCAAGGGCGAGGAAGCAGGAGAGTGGCAACTGCCACGTGTATCCTGGGAGACTTGCTCTGTCCCTCTGAGTCATGAGGGGTGCTGATCAAGGAGGGCCAGGATCTGACTCATGCACTCAGGGTCCCTCTGGCTATGTGTGCTACATGGATTGTAGGCCGAGGGAGCCAAGTGAGAGAGGATGGTGGCTAGACCAGGGTTGGGGCAGTGGACATGGTGAGAAGTGGTTTGATTCTGGAATCATCCTACCTAATAAAAGAGTAATATGCAAATTGACCACACCTTCGCTACGCCCAAGCCACGCCCACCAGCCAATCAGGGTGAGTATGCAAATTACCCAACAAAGATGACGGTTAATTTGCATACACTGAGGGAGGGAGGAGTGAAGACTGAAGACAACTTAGAAAGACGAGGGAGTGAAAGCAGAAAGAAAGGTGGCTGCCAGAGGAAAAGCGGGGGCAGGGCGGGGGGGGGGCAGCGGCGCGCGGGTGCGGGCGTGGCGGCTGCAATGGCGGCGGCAGCAGCAGCAGCAGCAGCAGCGCACACAGCTGCAGCGGCCGCTTGCAGGAATCTTCCTGCAAATGGGCTCCTAGTTTTAAATAAAGAGCCGACGGGGTTTCCTGAGGATTACATGGGAGGTGTCAGGACAAGGCTCAGTCTCTTGTCCTGAGCAAAATGGGAAAGGTGGAATCGCTGTTTGCTAATCAGGGGAACGACAGGTGGGCTGGTGAAATCAGGAGCCCAAAGAAACCAGATCTTTTTAAATTTTTATTGGATTTACTGGGATGACATTTGCTAATAAATTATACAGGTTTCAAGTGTAGAGCTCTGCAACGAAACTAGATCGTAATTGTTCTCGCCGCAAAAAAAAAGAAATGACAATTATGTGGCATGATAGAGGTGTCCGCTCTATGCAGTAACCATGTTGCAATGTGTAGATGCACCCATCAGCACATGGACACCTTACACTTACATGTTGATTATACTTCAACAAAAATAAATGTTTAAAAAAGTCAGGAGCTGGTTTGGGACGTGAGGAGTTTGTGGCTCCCATCAAACCCGAGAGATGACATCAGGGAGGCAGCCCATCCCATCTGGGTTCTAAGTTCTGGGGCGAGGTCTGGGCGGGAGAGTGGGGTGGTCAGCATCAAGACGGCACCTCAAGCCCTAGCGTTCACCCTGGGGTGAGCATCACTAGATAGAGGCCCCAGGGCCATATGGCACAAGCAGGCGGGCGGGCCGGCTGTGCCCACACTACCTTTCATCCGGGTAGCACAGCACCCTGCCCGGGGCAGAGCTCCGTACTCCTCCCGGTGGGACCGCTGACCTCTCCCGGGGCTCTCCCCTCTCCCCCAGGGCCAGTGCTCCCAGATGTGCCACAACGTCTTCATCGTGGAGTCAGTGTGCGTGGGCTGGTTCTCCCTCGAGTTCCTCCTGCGGTTCATCCAGGCGCCCAGCAAGTTCACCTTCCTGCGGAGCCCGCTGACCCTGATCGACCTGGTGGCCATCCTGCCCTACTACATCACCCTGCTGGTGGACGGGGCTGCCTCCGGCCGCCGCAAGCCGGGCGCGGGCAACAGCTACCTGGACAAGGTGGGGCTGGTGCTGCGGGTCCTGCGCGCGCTGCGCATCCTGTACGTCATGCGCCTGGCGCGCCACTCGCTGGGGCTGCAGACGCTGGGGCTCACCGCCCGCCGCTGCACCCGGGAGTTCGGGCTCCTGCTGCTCTTCCTCTGCGTGGCCATCGCCCTCTTTGCCCCCCTCCTCTACGTCATCGAGAACGAGATGGCCGACAGCCCCGAGTTCACCAGCATCCCCGCCTGCTACTGGTGGGCCGTCATCACCATGACAACTGTGGGCTATGGAGACATGGTACCCAGGAGCACGCCTGGCCAGGTGGTGGCGCTCAGCAGCATCCTTAGCGGCATCCTCCTCATGGCCTTCCCAGTGACCTCCATCTTCCACACCTTCTCCCGCTCTTACCTGGAGCTCAAGCAGGAGCAGGAGAGGGTGATGTTCCGGAGGACCCAGTTCCTCATCAAAACCAAGTCGCAGCTGAGCGGCATGTCCCAGGACAGCGACATCTTGTTTGGAAGTGCCTCCTCCGACACCCGAGACAAGAGCTGAGCCTAGAGACCGCCACCGCCACCGCCAGGACGCCCCCAGCCCTGCCTGCGGCTTGACGCTATCGCCATCACTGCAGACGCCTTCTAAGGCTCGTGCCAGTTCTGAACGTGGCCCTGGCCTAGGACTGACCCAGTGCACGCCCCTGGAGGATGTTCACAACATCCCAGAAGGGTCCCTGCCCTCCTCAGCCAGCCGAGCTGGTCCCAGCACACAGCGTGACGGTCCCCGCCCGACCCCGCCCTCAAGCCTGCGTCCCTCGAGAAGGAGGTGGCTTGTTCTTTCCGCCATGTAAATAGCATGCCCAGCAAAGACCTGCTTCACGGGTGTGCCTAGAGAAAAAGTACCAACGGCCGCAGCCGCATGTCTGTCTTTCCTGTGGATCACATGCAATTAAAGAAAACCAGTGAAAAGGAACGCCTTCCCTGGGTTCTCTTAAGAAAGGAAAGCATCGCCCAGCAGAACCAGCCAGTGTGGGGACCAGAAGTAAAAGGCCTGTCTCCTTGGGTCCCTGGGGTCTCTCGGGCCAGGTGGGGCCCCAGTGGGGCTGGAGGGAAAGGAAGGCTTTGGGAAATTTGTTGGTAAATACGGAATTCCCTCTCTCTTGTTTCACTTTGTCTCCCTTTTTCCTCCTCGCCCATCCTTTTTTCTCCCATTTTGCACCTTTAGGCCCATATTCTCAAACTTTTCCCCCAAGGTACCCCTCACGGTTGAGTGCACACCAAGGGGCCTGTTAGCATTGCTGACTACAAAGGTGAAATTGCTTCATTTTATCTTTAAAAAAAGAGGCTGTGTTTTTAATTCTGTTCCACATTTATTTAAAATTTGGAAAAATACTTTAAACTAGTTAACCTATGTCTAAATCTAAGCTGAGAGTGGGGTTGATGCTTCAGGGGTGGTGGGGGGGCGGTTCCCTGAACAGTCTGAGACGCATAGTCTGAAGCCCCCAAAGGACTCCCACGTCCCCCAAAGCCCCACAGAGCACCTGCCTCCGGGAGCACCTCCTGACCTCATGGACTGTGGGTGACCCACAGTAGAGGGAACCCCAGGCCATCCCACCAGGCTAACTCAGCTCTCAGGGGTCAGAGCCCCTCATCCCTCAGTGCCAGACAGCCACAGCCTGTCTTCACCCCCACAGGTGCGGCAGTGTCACTTCATCCCGGCCCCCAGCCCCTCCCCTGGGCCAGCAGCACAAAGCATGCTCCAAAGCAAACCTGGTCACCGGCTGCCCTGCTAAATCCACCGGGCTGTCCGTCACGTTGGGAATAAGCACAAATGCCCTGCATGACCTGGGCCCCGCCCTCCTCCCCAGCTCCAGCTCCAGCTCCCACCACTATTTCACTCACTCCACCCAGCCGCACTGGCCTTTGTTCTGCTCTTTCCATGAACCTAGACCAGTGGTCGGCAAACTGCGGCTCTCAAGCCACATGCGGCTCTTTGGCCCCTTGAGTGTGGCTCTTCCACAAAATACCACGTGCGGCCGCGCGCACGTACAGTGCGATTGACACTTCGTGGCCCATGCGCAGAAGTCGGTTTTCAGCTCTCAAAAGAAATTTCAATCGTTGTACTGTTGATATTTGGCTCTGTTGACTAATGAGTTTGCCGACCACTGACCTAGCCCGTTGCCATCTCAGAGCCTTCACACCTGTGGTCCCTCTGCAGGGACTGCCCTTCCCATAGAACACTGCATGGCTGGCTCCTTCCCGTCACTTCCCTGGCCACATCTCTACAGAGTCCACTCCAGCACCTCCGCCACCACCACTCTCCCTCCTAACCCGCTTGATCTTTTTCACCCACTGAGCAAGCTCTAAAATTGCCTGGTTAATTTCTCTGCCACGCACGTATGGTCCGTTTCCAGCCGGCGGAGGCCAGTGCTACGCTGGCAGGGACTCAGCCACATGGCTCACCCCCAGCACCCAGCACAGGGCCTGGCACCTAGTAGGTGCTCAATCAATACTTGTTGAATGAATGAATGAGTGAATGAATAAAAAATGAAGGGAAACCGGAAAGAGGGCCAGGAAGTAGAAAGGCATCTGTTTTTAACATTGGATGCTGGGCCTCCGAGCACCTCTCTCTCTCCGTGCACTATCACAATATCCAGGCAGTGATGCGGAGTGGAAATATCATTCGAGGCTCGAGGGCCTTGTTAAAGGCTCCCCTGACACCTGCTTCCATGACTCACGCCTGAAAAGTAAGTTTTCCGACTAATTAGCTCTACCTTCCCAGCCCGAGGAGTGTCATAGCGATCGGCACTGCCGTCGTGGTAATAACACGTTAGATTTATGGAATGACCTTTTTTTCCCCTCCGAAGCGGCTGTGAGAGACAGGGACAGCTGAAAATGCTAAGTAGAACGTGACACAGAAAAAGGCATAAAATGGAGCCCTTTAAAAGTCAAGGGGATGGAAAGCAAATACCATTTGGGGTGGAGGAGGAGCTGGGACAAGCACAAGGAGGAGACACCCTCCCTACCCTCCCCACACCCCCACACCCCCCCACTGAGGACAGGCTGAAGCTGGCTGTGCAGGGAGGAGCTGGGGTCACTGAGGCCCACAATCCCTGGCATCTTGCAAAGATTCTGACTGAAGCTGGTGGCTGAGGCAGAGGCCCAGACTTAGGCACCTCTCAGGACCTCCCTTGAGGGTCAGAGGGGCTCTAGATACTGACTTCACATGCAGAGTGGGGCTCAAGGGCCCTTGGTCCTAATTAAGAACCAGGAGGCCTCAGACACCTAACTAGCCACTTCTAGGCTCTTGACCAAATTGATGACGATGGCTTTTCCACATTTTTTTAATTACGTGAAATCAGATGCCGAAAGCCCGGCTATAAATCCGATCAAATAAGGGCTATTGCACTTGAAGTGTGGGCCACAGCCCCTTGCCCTGCCATAAGGGGGCCTCCCCTTTGACCTGGTACAGGCGACTAACTCCACACAGCCAGGACGGTGTGTGAAAATCACTGCACTGATGGAAACAGCAAATTTCCAATTTGTTTTATATCTTAGTAACCAGGTTATCCTCCATCTCTGATTTAGCTCATCGCTTCTGCAAGACTCACCGTGGAGGACTGGGGAGCTGATTTAGCAACACAGATTCTCAGGCCCCACCCCTGAGCAGGGCCAGGACTTCTCACCTTGGGCTCAGAATTTCAGGCAGAGCCAAAAAACACAACAAAAAACAGTGATCAAGATAACTCACATTTTAATGCAGTATTTTTTAAATCAAATTTAATGTCAAAAGTCCATGATGAAAAAAAAAAAAAGTCCATGATGAACAAAATATCCAATTTGTAAATAAAGACAGAATCAGCTTTTGTCATGCCACTGCCTGGTTCTGGTCCTGTCCTGACACCCCTGGCATATCCAGTGACTCAGCACTAATCGGCATCTCCCCAGAGTGCAGGTGGGATTTAGCACCTGCACCCGCAGCTGCTGAGCATGGGCACCCCATCCACTGAAGGGCATCGGGATGGGCACCAGCACCAGCTCCTGCCCCAGTGAGGGCTTCAGAACTAGCCTCTGTTCCTGTGGGACCCACACAGTGATGGGGAGAGACATGTGAACAGGAGACAGTCGTTTCCGGTGGTGAGCACGAGGTGGCCTGGCAGAGACCGACCGGCTGGGGGGAGGTGCAGAGCAGACACATACGAGGGCCAGGGAAGGACTCTCTGAGAAGGTGGCACTGAAAAGGGAGCTGGAGGTGGGGGAGGAGCAGTGATCCGAGCAAAGAGAGCAGCCAGTGCAAAGGCCCAGAGGTAGGGAAGACCCGGACATTTCTCCAGCTGCCCAGGGAGCGGGTGGGCACGGGAACATGCCCCTGCTGGGGGCACGCTTCCTCCCAGGAGAAAACCCAGACGTGCAAAGTAGACATCCTCGAATAAACATTTCTAGAGGCTTTACCCTGAAACCGGTGCTATCAAAGCAACTGGGGACAAAACAGACACCACAGAACTGGATTGGGTCCCTGCCCCAGAGGGCCCGGTTACATGATGGAGAAGACACAGAATAAAGTACTTCTGCATATGTGTAATGACAGGGGGTGCACTCACCTCCTCCCCTGTGCAGCCTCATGCTTTCCTACCGGGAATGCTGCCGAGCCTCCTCCCTGGCTTCCCTGTGCTCTTGCCCCCTCTCCGTCCATTCTTGCACAACAGCAGAGGGACCTGCTAGAACCCAAGTCGGCTCCTGCTCATCCTCCGCTCATAGCAAAAAAGCTGGTGACATCCACTCAGTCAGAGCCAGAGTCTCCTTCGGCCCCGCCTCCCTTTCCTGGTCTCCTTGCCTCTCCCTCCTCTCTCCTTCAGACATACCAGCCCCCTCTCTTCATGGGACAGACGAGTGCAGTAGCAGCTCAGGGCCTTTGCACTTGCTGTTTGCTCTGGCTGGAAGACTCTTCCCTAAGGTATCCCCCCCGTCACTAGCTTCATCGCCTCATTCGGTCTCTGCTCAAAAGACACTTGAACAGAAAGGCCTTAGCTGACCTCCTCCCTGCAGCCCAGTATAAAAGATCACACTCCCAGCATACCCCAGGCTGTTACCCAGGCCTCCTATTTTCTGTATTCTGATGCTTTGATATCTGTGGCCTAGCAGACCCTGAAGAGCCTGCCCCTCCCAGGGTTACCCAATTCCTAGAGATAGTAGCAGCATGCTTCTCAGATACAAACCAGTCCATCCAGACCCCAGACCCCACCACCCCCTTTATCAGCCCCTCATACTGCGGGCCACCATGCACCTGCCTGTCACCCCAGGGCCAGGTACCCCTAGGGCAGAGGTGGAGAACACCCAGCCATATAAGGCCCACAAAATCTTTTGG
The DNA here is from genome assembly GCF_027574615.1 of Eptesicus fuscus. NCBI lineage: Eukaryota > Metazoa > Chordata > Mammalia > Chiroptera > Vespertilionidae > Eptesicus > Eptesicus fuscus. Next base: position 9,844,887 of record NC_072484.1, read on the forward strand.
TCTGGCCTTGCCAAGACAACCACAGGAAGACTAGAAATTCAATAAATCTAGGAGCTTTTTTCATAGCAACATGAGTCTATATTAAGTGAGTTATACTAAGTGAATGATGCTATTTAATATCCAATGGCCCTTGGCCGAAAATAGGTTCCCCACCCCTGCCCTAGGGGACAGCCCCCCATACTGCAGAGCCACTGAAACCATCCAAACTAGCCAGTCCTAAGCCTGCTTGCCTGCCTTGTCCATTCCTTCCCCAAAAAACCACAGTAAAGGCTTGTGCCCACTGTTCCCCTGTCTTTCTCCTCAGACCAGCCCTGGTGCTTCCCCAAGAGCCCCCATGGTGTGGCTTGCCCTCTCCTCCTGGGATCTGTGTGAATAAAAAATGTCTTTTCAATGGAAGTCATCTCCTGATCTACTGGCCTTGCCACCTGAATAATAATAAAATCTATATTTTAAAGCACCAGCCCCCTTAACCCTGCATTGTCCTTCTCTAAAACCTGTATTATCCCCCAACACATTATGTATTTATTTGCTCATGGTTGTTCTTTTTCCACTAGCTGGCCAGCCACATGGGGATACAGCAGTATCCCCAGTCTCCGATAACACCTGGCACATAGTGGGTGCTTAGTAAATACTTGCTGAATAAATGAATTCCTGAGTCCCTTACTTCTGTACAGAGTCCCATAAAAACACACAAACACATCAGCCATATTTGTTCATCTAGTTCATGGCGTGAATCTTATTACCATCCATTCCTATTTGCTGACACCACAATTTTGATGGGCAAACAACCCACCCCCTAGAGTCACCCAATGATTTCTGCTTGGAGACAACCTCTATCGTGTGAGTTTAGTCCTCCATTAACATCCTTGTATTTTGAGTTAAATGTATGAAAAGATACTATAGGACTTTGTTTTGAAACCATAAACCAGAGCCTGAAAGATTTTCATTTTCTTTTCTGGAAAGAACATGCTGCTTACCCAAATGACCTATAAAAGTCCAAATAAATAAGTTTGTTGAAATAAATTTAAAGCTACAACTGGCCTTGTTTAAAAAAAAAAAAGAAAAAAAACAGGGGGAAGAATAACCTGATGGGACTATATTACTGGGTAGCTATTGGTATTCCATCATGTTTATTATATATGCATAGAACCAAAAAAACAAAGTACTTAGAATCATTCTCTAAGTGACAAATCGACCTAATAGGTGGCCAAAATCACTGCTAAATGGACAGAAGCTATTTCTCCACAAAGCCGATTAGGAGGGAAATGCCTCCTCACTTTAGAGGCTCGGGGCTCCATGCGATTGACATAAAAATCACTCCGCAGTGACAGTCCACCCGGGTGCCTGGGATGGTTGTGGGGAGGGGAGGGGCCTGCGGGAAGGAAGCAATCCCTTTATTCTGTTGCCCTCAGCTGTCGGCTCTTTCTTATTCCATCGGGGCTGGGTCTGAATGAGAAGTCCAGCAAGAGTCCTGTGGACCTCAGCACCAAGACGCCTTCGACAGCCCGAGGGTCCTGAGGCTGGACGTGGCCCTCTCGCCAGCCAGCACTCTGGTCTTTGGTGCAGCAATCCATGTCATTTTCCTCATTTGAACCATCCCAAACAGGCACGTCCTATTCTGTGAGTGCGACAACCTGGAGAGGCAGACAGGGTTGCAAGTCCCAAACCAACAGAATGACCTTGGGCTTTGGAGCCAAAGAATCTCAAGTTCAATTCCCTGACAAGCCACCGCCTTGGTGTGTGCCTCCGGGCAAGTTACTGAACCTCGTGGTCATCCTCTATGAGGATTAAGTGAAATGAAGAATTTAAAGCACCGAGAACTGGCCCATAGTAAGTGCTCAATAAATAGTAGCTATTACTATTATTGTTAATTATTCTCTCCCCCCCCAACTCAACTAGCAGCAGCGAATAGGGTTTGATAAATGAACAGCACACAGGAGGCCATGAGAGCATGCTCTGGCCTGATTTTGCGCAGCATTTCCAGGGACTTTCACACATTTCTCATTTGCCTGCACAGCGGCGGCTGCTGATTGCAGGTGAGTTTTCACACTTGGTTACAACAGACTTGGCAGAACCACAATCTGGAGATCTTCTCATTAGCAGGCGGGTAATGAACGTGGGGGAACGGCATCGTGGGGCAGTTACTCTGGGATCTGGGTTTTTTGCCCCTGCCCTCCCCTGTGGCCAGCACGTACTCCCCTGCTGGGACCCACGGCTCTGGCTTCCACTAGCTGGGTGGCCCTGGGCTAATTACCGAACTTCTCTGAACACTGTTTTCCTCGTCCGGAAATAAGGGGTAGTGATAACGCCTTCCTCCCAGGGCCGAGTGAGGCCCGGGAGAGGACCAAATGAGATTAGGCAGTGCCTGGCAAAGAGGAGATATTTGGTAACAGTTCCTTCCTAAAGCCACTTTGTAAAAATTAAAATGGACATTGTATCAGACAGGATTATTATGATTCCAACTAGCAGAAAACCCAACTCAAACTGCCTTGGGGCGTGGGGGAAGGGAATGTGGTGGTGGAGCAGAGTCTGAAGAGAGGACATTCCTAGGCTCACATAACTGAAAAGTCCCCAGGTCATGCCAGCTTCAGTGTCACCAGGAGGGAGGCCGTTCCCTCCTTCTTACAATCTCCATCTTGTCGGCTTCACTCCTGGTCCACCTGCCAGCTCAGGACTCTCCCTTCATGGTGACAACACGGCTTCAGCAGCCCAGCCGCTCATCTTCTCAAGTTCAAGTCCAACAGGAAAGAGCAAGATACCTTTCGATTAGCTCCTGCCAGAAGTTGAGAGATTCGCTCTGACTGGAGTAGCGTAGACCATGTGTCCACCTGATCAGTGAGGTCATGAGGAGCCAATGCTCTCATTGGCCAGGCCCTGGGGACATGCTACACCATGGGGTCTGAGAGAGAGGGAAGCCTGTAAGCAGGCAGAGCCAGTCGTGTCCCTCTAGCGCCCCCTACTGAGAAAGCCTAATATTGCACTCAGGGCAAAGGAGAGATGCTTAGTAAGGAACTCTGTCCATTATGGCTAGAGTAGGTATCAGAGAGGCAATAAGTTGGTAATCGGCATACATCCCAAGGCCTGGAGCTGGAGAGGCATCTTCCTGGAAGGAGCTTTGGTCAGAGAGAAAGCACAGCTGCAGCCCAGAGCAGGAAGGAAACAGTTAATAAATCCCCATCCCCCGTCTTCTGCCAGTGCCCTCCTTTGCAAACCCAGCCAGAAGCCAAGAGGCAGAACCCCCGCCCGCCCGCCCAAGTGATGCAGGCCCTAACAGTCAGCCTCCCTGGGCAGAGATGGGTCTGGGGAATGCCCAGCTCAGCGGGCACTGGCACTATCCCCATCTTACAGTTAGGATAAGGAGCTTGCCACGGTCACACATGACCTGGCTCTGCCCGGCTGAGCCACCCAGCCCTGGAGCCTTCCTCTGTGAGCAGCAGCAAGAGGGAGCAGGGCCATGGGGGAGCCACAACAGAGACTCCTTCAAACAAGAAAAAGAAGCATTCCTAGGAGCTCAAATGGCAATGCTGTCCCTCCTAGCAATTTCAGCAAACCTGCCTCTACTTGCTCAGGAGAGGGAGAGAGAAAAATAATCACTTCAGTCTCTTTCCAACAGGCGGACCAGCCGAGTTCTCCTCTTCCCCTGGACTGCCTTTCATTTGCACATTGACCCAGGCTGCTGTGAGGTGAAAAGTAAGTGAAAATAAAGGAGGAAAGAGGAGGAGAGAGTAATGCAATCACACTGCACCCAAGCAGGAGGGACGAGAAATCAGAAAGCAAACCCATTAACCAGAGCCTGTGACGGATGCTGCCTGCCAGTGGTGTGCATGGATTTTAGGGAAATATATACAGGGTTCCCTCCCCCCAAATGTACACACACTTTGAATAATTAAAAAGGCAGAATACATTTCATTTTCAAAAGGTAATAGAATCTACAGCTATTAGCTGTTCAAGTGTGTATGCATTTTGGGGGGACACCCTGTATTCACAGCTGGCTTGCCCTGCAAACCTGGGCCCTGGACAACCCAGTGGAAAGGGGTGTGTTTGCCTCGGGAATACAGATGTGCTTTTTGGGTGATCACAGACTCTCTCCTTGTTGGGGTTGCTGGTTTACAGTAACTGGTTTGCAGTGAGCCTGAGTGTGCTCTCAACCCTTGCTACTCAAACTGAGGTTCATGGACCAGTGGCACCCACGCCCCTGGGAGGCATTAGAAGTACAGACTCTGTATCAGATTGCAATAGAAGCCTATTATACTGAAATACAGCTTTATCAAAATACTTTTAAAACAAATAAGTTGTTCAGTAATAAACAAGTTTCTTTACTAACCCCATTAATTAACAAGATATAGCCATGGTTCTAATAATGACCATAATTTGGAGATATTTCTGAGCATAAACAATATTTCAAGATATCTTTATATGTATTCAGCAATTGTAATGTAACATGAAAATATTGGGATTTTATTGGTAACTAGAGGCCTGGTGCATGACATTCATGCACTGGGCGGGGGGGCCTCACCTCACAGTCCAAGACCCCTCAGGGGATGTCCGACTGCCAGCTCAGGCCTAAGCCGGCAGTCGGACATCCCCCAAGGGTTCCTTAGCACTGCCACGGAGGCGGAGAGCCTCCCGCCACCACCACTGCACTCACCAGATGTGAGCCTGGCTTCTGGCTGAGTGGTGCTCCCTCTGTGGGAGTGCACTGACCACCAAGGGGTTTGCACATTAGCCTTTTATTATATAGGACTAGAGGCCCAGTGCACGAAATTCGTGCACGGGGGGAGAGGTCCCCTCAGCCCAGCCTGCACCCTCTCCAATCCGGGACATCCCTCTCACAATCCGGGACCACTGGCTCCTAACTGCTCACCTGCCTACCTGCCTGATCCCCCCTAACTGCCCCCCTGCCTGCCTGGCCACCCCCAACTGCCCCCCTGCCAGCCTGGTCATCCCTAACTGCGCCCCCCCCCCACCGGCCTGGTCACCCCTTACTGCCCCCCTGCCAGCCTGGTCATCCCTAACTGTGCTCCCCGCCAGCCTGGTCACCCCTCACTAACCCCCCTGCTGGCCTGGTCGCCCCACACAGCCTGCTGTTCAGTCATTTGGTCACCCCTCACTAACCCCCCTGCCGGTCTGGTCGCCCCACGCAGCCTGTTCTGTCGTCCGTTTGGTTGTGATGGTCGCTTAGGATTTTATTATTATAGATAGGCAATGGTGTAGGGAAGGAAAATATTCTTTTTTCTTCTACCCTCAGTTCTCAGCTGGACTCTAACCAAATCGAGTAACAAGAGAACAGCATAAAGTTTATTTAATAAAAATTGTATGTGCCGCAGAACCCTCCTAGGGAGATAAAGACCCAAAGTGGAGACTATACCTAATATTCTAGGTTGAACAAAGGATAGCGATGATGGAAAAGTCACTAAATATATGGGGAGACTGGAGGAAGATGAGTTATTTTCTAAGTCTCTTTGTACAGATTTTTCTCCGCCTCAACTCCACGTCTCTGGGGATAAGGATGTTTCTTTCTTCCTGGTACAAGGCTGCCGGGCAGGGAGAGGGGGCGCGCATCTTGCACATGGGAGACTGCATCCAGCCCAAAGAATCCTTTTATTGGCACCACATATTGTATGCTGAGTCACTAACATTTTAAAACCTGGAGCTTTTACATAAAAATCTAGATTCCAGGCTTCTTGGCAGCAGCAGCCTGCATTCCCACCGAGCAGCTGATGAACAGCTGTCCCTTTAAATGGCCCTGTGCTGTCCTGTGCCCAGCGCTCGGAGTCTGCACCAGCAGCAGGCAGACCCATCCCTGTTTGACCTCCAGCTAAAGTGTTCGTTGTAATGCTTCTTATAATAGAAAACTTTCTCTGTGCTTAGGATGCTTACCCAAAGTGGGGGAAAGAATATCACAAAAGAGCACACGTATTTGTCACACCCCATGCCTTTCCCCCTCGTTTCCGTTCCCTGTGGGACCCCTGACGTATACAGTAGTGGCAAAGGGGGGAGGCAGAAGTTTGCACATAAATAAGCTTTGCGGTCCCCTGGCCCATAACAGGTGCTACATAAATTGTCATTAATTTCCCTCCTTTGGAGCTCATATGTACTCGGACAGATTAATGTGCCAGAAGCTGGCATTCAGATACTCACGCTCTCGAGCTAGCCTGGGCAGCGAGGGGCTCAATCTGAACTGCAATGGTCTGGAGGCTGCAAAGAACTATCATCTGTTCCTTGTCCTTCACCCCCACCTACTGGTCTTTCCCAGAACTACAACCTGGGTCAAGTCCGCTCTCCCCGCTGACCCTGCTAATGAAATATCCACGTTTATCAAGTTCCATAAGGGAGGTAAGAATCCTAACATACCTATGTATCTAGAAGACGTTCTTGTGAGAGGGACCCTCTGTATTCCCCATGTTCTTCTGGACCTTTCCAAACTGGCCAGGGGTGAGTGTTCAGGCTGTCTCTAACATCTGGTCCATGTCATACGTAGGTATAGGTGGGCTCTCGCCACAATTGTCTTATGGCTTCAACCTCAGATTAGAAGTCAATCCCAAAGCTTGGGTAATGTAAGCATGAGAAGGCTATAATCTTCCCAAATCTGCATATGCCTGGCTACATGCTATTCTTCAGTCCTCAAACTCAAATAGCCCCTCCCTGGCCATCCTTTTTTAAGAGGCCATCGGCCGCCTTCCCACTCAGTCCCTCTCGTCACATTACCAGGACTGATCTCCTTCATAGCTAATATTATTTATCGTTTATGTATTTCCTACCTGTCCACCACCTGTGGATCCCAACAGAAGGCAAGGGTCCTTCTGTTTTGGCAGGATTTGACCCTCACTACCACCCCTTAGCACTAGTATTACTGGTTTAAACACCCTTTTTGTTATTAAGGCACCAGGTCTTTACCCCAACAATTCCATGTCTAGCAAGTAAACCTCCATAAATAAGTAGGCATGTGTACCAGGATATTCATTTCAGCATCCACAAATTCACATTCGTAGTAGAAAATAGACTAGAAATTAGTTTGGGGTCCTTATCCCAGCATCAACAGACTTCCAGAAGTATCCATGGCTGGGACTGCATTTCCATATGATTGGCTTCCCTGTATTCCTATGTATTTTACTTCATGCATGTAAAAACTCTTTTTTCTGAGAAGTCCATAGATTCCAGCAGACTGCCAAAGGGAACTCTAAGACAGAAGAAAGGAGAAGATGATGATGAGCCCCTTCGTTAAAAGAGTGGTCAATTTGATCATGGTACATGTATGCAGTGGAATTCTAACTGAGCTGTTAAAAAGGGTTTGGTTTACGTACATGTACTGATCTAGAACAATCTCAAAAGCGCACCGCGAAGTGAAAATAGCAAGGTGTGGAGCGGTGTGGGGAGCAAGCTCACCTGTGTGTCGGAGAGAAGGAGGTGCTCTTACATCTTTGCTGGTGCGCACAGACCTTCTCAGGAAGGAGACACGAGAGGCCGATAACCAGGGCTGCCCTGGGGCAGGGAACTGGGCGCTCAGGTTCGGGTGGGGAAGATGCTCCCTTTTTACTCTTTTTGTGTTATTTAGAGTATTTAAAAGCATGGACAACCATCTCTCTTTTTTTTTTAAGTTCAAGTTGGAAAGTTTAAATAAACCTGAAGCATAATCCTTAAAGCGGCAACATTTGGCAGAGACTCATTACATTTAGTTGAGGAAAGGCTAAGTACATACATGGTAAAGTGACAACATACTTACTTTTTAAAAATGGTATCTAAGATCAGGCTCACGGTCCACCCTGCTCAGAATCGTCTCCCAGACAAGGGCCCTGGGGCGACACCGGGGAGCCTGGCTGCCACAAAGTGGACTGAGAGGTCCCCACTCTCTGTGCTCCCCCTTGACCCCACTGTGGGGTCCACCACTCACGCCTTTCTTCCTATCGCCCTTGAACCTTTATTTTGCATTGGAGAATATCTAAATGGCTAGGCTTCAAATTATTTAAAAGTTGTCTTACTTTAAAAAATTTTTTTAATTATGGTAAAACACACACATACATAACATTACATTTATCATATGAGCCACTTTTATGGGTACAGTTCAGTAGTGTTAAGCACATTCACGTCATTGTGCAATAGATTTCCAGAACCTTTTCATCTTGCAAAACTGAAACTCTATATTCATTGAAAAATTCCCCACGTCCCTCTCCCCGCAGCCCCTGGCAGCCTCCATTCAACCTTCTGTTTCCATGGTTCGGACCACTCCAGACGCCTCATGTTAACACCTCTGACACTTGCCACAGGCAAGTCTGCCAACCTCTGCCTCCATTTATCTCTAAGGGAGTGATGATAATATGCTCCCCTCATAACGTTGTGTGAGAATTAAGTGAGGTCATAGTTATAAAGCTGTTAGAACAATGCCTGTTTCACAGGAAGTGCAGCATAAAAAGTTTCTTTTTTCTATATATTTCTATGGATTTCAGAGAGAAAGTGAGAGGGAGAGATAGAAACATCAATGATGAGAGAGAATCATAGATCAGTTGCCTCCTGCACAACCCCTACTGGGGATCGAGCCCGCAACCCGGGCATGTGCCCTTGACTGGAATCAAACCCAGGACCCTTCAGTCCACAGGCGGACGCTCTGTCCCCTGAGCCAAACCAGCTAGGGCTAAAAAATTTCTTTTGCTGTGGTGGTTGAGATGTACTTATTTTCATATATATTAGGGAAAAACTAAACCAATACAGAAAATCTGTGATGTAATGAGTATCATTGCTAAAAACAAGACTAAAGTAAGTTCTTTTTTATTTTTAAAAGTTGATCGAAAGAATGTTATATTTTAAAAATATGTAAGTGTACATAATGACAAGCTTTTTAAAAGGGATCTAGCGCCCCCTCCTGGTAGTGAAACACAGCTGTCAGGCTGATCCTGCTGAAGCTGCAAATCAGAAAGGCTGATGGTCTCAGCTTTCGTCAGAGACTGCAGGCGGGACGCTCCCAGGGCCAGCCCCGAGAAATGTGGCCTTGCAGTGTTGAAGGGACTTACCATGAGCCCACTCACCATGCCGCTGTTTTTCAATGATAACGAAGGGCTCAAATGACCCAGATTCCCAGCCACCTGCACCCTCTCCAGTATCCCTCTCTGGTTTCCCAGTATGCCACTGCCCTGGGCAGCCTGGTTTTCTCCTGGGAATGTCTGCAGGCTTGAGGAAGCCCAGGGGAAAGCTCACCAGGAGGTCTTCAGTGGGGGTCCATCCCCCACCCCCCAGTGAAACATACCAGAAGGGAGGACTCCCCTTGTTGCATTCATGCCCTCTTACATAACGACATTTTGTCCTTGGTGGGTCCATAGAACAAATTGCTCACCGTGTCCCCCACCCCACCCCCGAAACATCCTTTGACCTTGACCTTATTCTGTCCCCTCACCTCCTACCCCAACTCCAGCCACACTGGTCTCTGTCCTCAAATGCACTGAGCTTGTTCCCACCTCAGAGCCTTTGTCCTTGCTGGTCCCTCTACCCAGATTTGCTCATGGCCTGTCTACCTGGTGCCAAGTCCTCATGATGGGCCTGCTAACATTTGTCCCAAGCCAGCTGGCCCCTAACTCTCTGCCACTATCCTGGTTGATGATATTCTGAATAGTGCAATCCATGTCTATCTTTTATTACCTGGCTGCCTGCACCAGTTTTCTGCCGGCACCAGGGACCCAGGCCTTGGCTGTGGCCCCCCGCCTTCTGCCTTCTTTCCGGGTCGGGGCTTGGCCCGGGGCTGGGGCCTTGGGCTCAGCCGCACCCAGCATCCCTGCTAAGGATCGCAGGAGCCGACCCCCAGTGGTTTCCTGCGATCCGTGTAGGCTCCCAGCTGGTGCCCAAGGCCGGGAAAGCCTCCGCCCGAGGCTTTCCCAGCCTTGGGCTCAGCTGCACCCAGCGTCCCTGCAACTGTTTCCTGGTGGGCGTGGTTTGTGGTGGTGGCTTGGTTGGTGGGCGTGGCTTGGGTGTAGCGAAGGTGTGGTCAATTTGCATATTTGTCTATTATAAGGTAAGATTTTTTCACCAACAGTGAGCTTCAAAGACACAGCTGCCTGTCTGTCTGGCTCACTCAACATCTCCAGCCCCTCTTCAGTGGTCAATAAATATTGGTTGAATGAATGAACAAGAACATCACCCCCACTTTACACACAAGGAAACTCAGAGAAGTGGAATGACTTGCCAGACAGTTAGAAGTGTCCCTGAAGGTCATGCCTTTGACCTATGCTACCCTGCCCAGGTCTGGCACACCCACACCCAATATGGTTCCTGTATCCCCAGTGAAATTGCTTTTCCTTTTTTTTTTTTTTTTTTGGTGGAGGGGAGGTCATCTCTGACTCTGGTGACATTACATGGGAAGATTTAGTCATTGAGTTGGCTCATGGGTCAGCTTCATGGTGCAATCCCTTGGCCCGTGACTCATCCCCAATGACATTTTCAAAGAATGTGGAGACACAGTATCAATGGAACTTTTCACTCACAGGGAAGAGTAATAGGTTACTCATTCCCTCAGCCACCAAACTGGCAAGTGAACTGCTTCTGAGAGCTCTGGACAAAAGGGAACCCTTATGCATACTCAAAATGCAGACGCATCGTGCAGATTTTTTTTTAAGGGTCATCAACAGTTCCAAACTCTCGTTCAGACCGTAAGATGGTTGCCAGAGTGATTAAATCAATCATTTGATAAATATTTATTGAGCATTTACTGTGTTCTAGGCACTAGGATACAGCAGGGAACAACACAGACGCAAGTCCCTGCCCTCCTAGAGTGGATGTTCTGGTGACGGAGACAGAGAGTAAACAAATAAACAAGGAAAACAGTGTGTCAGGAGGTGGCACGCCATGGAGAAAAGCAAAGCACAGAAGAATCCTGAGAGGACAGGCGGTTTTAAATTGCATTTTTGAATTTTAATTTATTTAAATGAAGCAATTAGGAAAGGACTTCCTAAGGAAGGACATATGGGCAAAGCAGCAGGATTGGCCTATGCAAAGGCCCTGAGGCACACGTTTGGCGTGTTGGAGGCTCAACAGTGAGGCAGTGTAGAGCGAGGAGGGGGCGAAGGGAGCAGGAGGGAGCATCGGAGACCAGGTGTCGAAGTCAGAGGGCAGGTGGCAGTGCCCTGCTCAGTGTGGTTGTTGGTCTGAGAGAGACGGAGCCAGGGCAGGGTTTTGAGCATGGTGTTAACAGACTCCCTCCGGCTGCCATGGGATAACAGATGGAGGTGGGCCAGGTAGGAGCAGGAAGAGCAGGATGAGACGGATCATTCTAGAAGCCCAAGAGGAGGCGGTGAGAAATGGGCAGACTCCGGGTGTATTTTGAGGGTAGAGCCAACAGGGTTTGATGACAGATGGGATGTGGGGATAAGAGGGCAAGAGGAGGCAACGATGACTACAGGGTTTGTGGCCTCAGCACAGGGAAGGGCGGCGGGGACGCTACAAGAGCCAAGGACACGGAGGAAGGGCGGGTTAGGGAAGGAGGGCTGGGGAAGACCGGTGTCACAGAGCAAACTTCTTTGGGTTTGTACAGATCAAAATGACCCCAAAATAACCCCTTGGAACAAACCCAAACTCAGTCCGTTGCCAGGGTCACTGCTCAGTTCACACAATTTGCAAGCAGCAGAGAACACGGTTCAGTGGGTGTGCAAACTCCTGCTGGAGTAAGATGTGAGGTAAAGCGGCTGCTAGAGAAAAGGGAAGGCTGAGAGCTGGGCACAAGCGCCTCCTGCTCAAGAAGACGCCCGAGCCCTCTCTCCCGACACAGAACCCAGGACCCACGCTCAAGGCCCCTCCATGCATCAGCTCCCCCTCCTGGGAATCAATCATACAACCACAAAGGCGGTGCCTTCTAATCTTCGGCTTCTAAAGAACCCCAGCCCCCTGGGGAAGGATCTCAGTGACGAGGGAGGTGGGAACAAAAAGGACAAAGCCCCTTAAACAGCCCAAAGTGTCTCAAAACCTGACAGTCTTCCCTCGGTCAGACGGCAGCTGCCCTGACGGTGTGTCTCTCGCTCTGCCCAGCGCCGGCCTTGGAGATGACTAGCGATCCGGTTCGCGGCGCCTGAAGACAAACGTGAAATGGCTCGGATTGCCCCTGCTCCTGCGACAGCAGGCACGGCTTCCGGGTGGTTTGATAAATCAAGAGGGCCCAGTGCCAGGGGAAGTGAGACCCGCCGCCCCCGTCAGCTGTCAGCTTTTCCCAACAGGGACCCGCATGAATGACAGCGGCAGATGTGGCCCGGTGGGCCCCGTGACCTGGGACCGAGAAGCCTGGAGAAGACCGGGTCATATTGTCAGGGATCTCAGGACGGGACCAACCTGGAGGCGTGTGGGTGCACTCAATCCCAGTGACAAAGGAAGACGGGCCATCTGGGAGCGTGAGGATGAACACGGACAAAGGAAGCAGAGTTGGAATTTGGGGTCAGAGTGGCTGGAACTGTATCTGGGTGGTGGATCTTCTGTTCCTGCCTGCCTGGCAGCTGCCTCCACTTCTGGCCACAGACAGTGGGTTTTCATTTGGAGAACTGCATTAATCATATCACTTTAGTATGTATTTTTGATGCTTTGCCATCTTGGGGCCCTGCTGATTCTGGGGGGACTGCCCCTCCCTGAATTAGCCAGTCCCCGGAGATAGTAAATCCTGCGCCCAGAAGCACACTTTCCATCCGGGGCCCAGAGCCCCAACCTCCTCCTCTGGCTCTCCACCGGCCCTGATCGCCCAGGGCCCAGTCGGCCCCCAGCCTCTGAGATCTTTTAAAGGAGCCAATCCTCAACCTGCTCACCCCGCCTCCCTGCTCCTCCTCTTCCTGGAAACCACAATAAAACTTCCTGTCCAAGTTTGCACCGCCCCTCCCCCATCCCACCCCCACCTCCCCAGCCTCCTGACCCACCCCAGTTCCTCCCGAGGTGGATGCCCCAGGGCATGCCCCCTCCTCTTGGGATCTGTGAGTGTAACGGCATTCATCCCCTAATCTGTGGGCCTCACCATTCCTGAATAATAATAAAACCTGCACTTTAACACCAGAACCACCTGTCCCTCACTTACAGTCTGTGCGATGGGGTGGAGCTGTACCCACCCCAGTTCCAGGGGTGGGCATGTGACCAGACCTGGCCAATCAGGGTGTCCTATCCCTGCTTGCATAGTTAACTGTCCATTGACTCCACTCTGAATAAGAAAGGCTTTATTGTATTCTCTGAGGCAAATTAATGTCAAAGAGTCCTTGTAACTGAAGTCCAAGGGAATTAAAAGCTGAGTTCAAATCCACTTGCCCTTATGAGCTATAGGATCAAAGCCATTGTGGTCGGTTTTATTATGGGAGTACATATAACCTCATTACCGAACCCCTGATGGGCCGTGCTGGAAAACAAAGCTGGCCATAACTGGATATGGAGAAAGAAACAGGAAATGCACTTTCGGTGAGGGAGTACTGACCATGCTTTCTGTGGATGTAAAAATGTGGTTTTCTTCCAGCCCACTGCTGAGCCAGTCGCTCTAGACCAGTGGTTCTCAACCTTCCTAATGCCGCGACACTTTAATACAGTTCCTCATGTTGTGGTGACCCCCAACCATAACATTATTTTCGTTGCTACTTCATAACTGTAATTTTGCTACTGTTATGAATCGCAATGTAAACATCTGTGTTTTCCGATGGTCTTAGGCGACCCTGCTAGCGGTTCTCAACCTGTGGGTCGTGACACACAGGTTGAGAACCGCTGCTGTAGAGCCTAAGATATTTACATTACGATTTATTAACAGTTATGAAGTAGCAACAAACATTACAGTTATGAAGTAGCAACAAAAATAATTTTATGGTTGGGGGTCACCACAACATGAGGAACTGTATTAAAGGGTCGCGGCATTAGAAAGGTTGAGAACCACTGCTCTAGAAAGATCCATAGGAGCACTGACTGGTATAGGAGAACAAGAAGGCAGGCCCAGGACTGGCCTGAAGGACTGCTGTTCCCCATGGGGTCAGCGCACCCCAGGTGTTCACAGACGTAACAGTTCTGCTTCAGGGTCAGGAACCTAAGGTGGGAGGGTGTGGGCGGAGGACACCTATTTCCCACTCTTCCTGCTTCCTCGGCAGTGCTTCTCAGCCTCGGCTGCAGGTGGGAGTCACCTGGGATCCCAGGGTTGCCAGATATCGCAACTGAAAATACAAGACACCCACCCTGGCCGGTGTGGCTCAGTGTGTTGGGCATTGTCATGTGCACCAAAAGGTTGCCCGTTCAATGCCCTAGTAAAGGTTGATGTTTTGCTCTCACATTGATGTATCCCTCTTTTTCCCTCTCTCTCTCTCTCTCTCTCTCTCTCTCTTCCCCCCATCTCTCCCTCCCTCTCCCTTCCTTTCTCTCTAAAAATCAATAAAAAAATGTTTTTTTTAGCCAAAACCGGTTTGGCTCAGTGGATAGAGCGTCGGTCTGCGGACTGAAGGGTCCCAGGTTCGATTCCGGTCAAGGGCATGTACCGTGGTTGTGGGCACATCCCCGGTAGGGGGTGTGCAGGAGGCAGCTGGTCGATGTTTCTCTCTCATCGATGTTTCTAGCTCTCTATCCCTCTTCCTTCCTCTCTGTAAAAAAATCAATAAAATATATTTTTTTAAAAAAATGTTTTTTTAAAAAATGCAAGACTCCCACCCGGGCCAGTTTGGCTCAGTGGATAGAGCACTGGCCCCCGGACTGTAGGGTCCCAGGTTCAATTCCGGTCAAGGGCATGTACCTCAGTTGCAGGCTCTATCCCCAGCCATGGTTGGGGTGCATGTGGGAGGCAACCAATTGATGTGTCTCTCTCACATTGATGTTTCTCTTCTCTGTCTCTCCCTCTCCCTTCCACTCTCTCTTCTCAAAAAAGAAAAAAGAAAGGAAGGAAGGAAGGAAGGAAGGAAGGAAGGAAGGAAGGAAGGAAGGAAGGAAGGAAGGAAGGAAAAATATCCTTGGGTGAAGATTAACAAACAACAACAAAAACAAGACTCCCACTAACTTGGCATTTCAGATAAATAACGTTTGTAATATAAGCATGTCCCATGCAATCATTAGGACAAACTTCGATTAAAAAATGTATTTGTTTTTCTGAAATACAAAGTTAACTGGTGTGGACGGAAGGGGCCACATGCTGACCTGACAAGCTCAGGGGAGGCCTGCATGGCGGTCTTGCAAACTCAGAGACCTAAAGTCACCACAAAGGATGGTCTGAAATTAAACTTTAACTAAAAGCAGTTATGATGGGCAGTTACATCCTAGGCCGGTATCTTCACTGACAAGGTTAACCTTTACCTTAACTGAGCCTGTCTGTCTTTTTGCATCTATGATAACATACCCTTGAAATGTCTGGGTAACTTGTAACTTCCCTTTTTCCGGACCCCTTGAGACACAACCTAATGTACCTGGGCACCAGGACAGATACCACAAATTCCTTCATTGTTATCATGTTCATTGTTCCTGCACCCACCTAAGTATGTGTCTATCATTTTACTTTTTACCCAATCCTAGGGTTTCCCCGCTTTGCTTTCTCCTGCCTCTCTAGTCTATCACCAATGGATTTCATGTAACCCACCTACGTCCCTTCCTTTGATTGCAATGTATAAATACAGATGTAACCCGCCATTCTCCGGAGCATTATCTCCATCCCTTGAGGTTCTGCTTCCCAGCAATGGTCGACAGTTTGGCTCAAATAAACTCACAAAAATTCCTCACAGGTTTGAATGGTTTGTTGTTGTTGTTTTACACTGCGTGTCCTGTAGTTTGTCTGCAAACCCTGGAAAGGAGGAGCTTTTAGGAAATGCCAATGCCTGGCCCCTTAAACTCTGGCTTGGTTTGCACTGCTGCCTGGCGCAGGACCTTTCGAAGTTCCCCAGGGGATTTCCTCTGCAGCCGCAGAGAAGACCCCTGGGCTGAGGACCCTCCTGCTTCTCTGACCCTCCCTGGCCCTCTCATCCTCTGACCTACCCCGATGGTGAGCTGGGGAGAGGAAACTGGGATATAAACTGTGGCCCCTTCCTGCCTCCTCTCTCCTAGGCACAGTTCCCAGTGTGGACGAAAGGGGCCACATGCTAACCTGACTCGTTCAGGGGAGGCCTGCATGGCTGTTGTGCACACTCAGAGACCTAAAATACCACAAAAGATGGTCTGAAAATTAAATATTTAACTACAGACAGGTTATAGTGGGTAGTCATGTCCTAGGCCAGTATTTTCCCTGACAAAGATCAACTTAGATCTTTACTGAGCCATTTGCCTTTTTGCCTCTAAGATAACATATCTGTGAGATGTCTGGGTAACTTGTAACTTCCTTTTTTTTTTTTTTTCCGGACCCCTCAGGGCACAACAAATGGCACCAGGACATTCCCTCATTGTTATTGTTATCAAGTTAATCATCAACTGTTAATGTCAACTGTTAATTATGTAAAACTATCCTCTATCCATCTATGTAAAAGAAGCATATGTCCATCATTTCATTTTTTATCCTATCCCAGAGGTTTCCCCACTTTGCTTTATCCCACCTCCTTAATCTATTACCAATGAATTTCATGTAACCCACCTACGTCCCTTTCCTTTGATGGCAATATATAAATACTGATGTAACCCGCCATTCTCCAGAGCATTATCTCAATTCATTGTGGTTCTGCTTCCCGGCAATTGTCGACAGTTTGGCTCAAACAAACTCACAAAAATTCTTTACAGGTTTCAGTGGTTTTTTACGTTAACACTAGTAGCTTTTTTAGTTATAAAGGTGGACTTTTCACCTTCATCGACCCAAATCCCATGTTTCTTTCTCACTTGGGTTTGAACCTCCACGGAGAACAAAAGGAGGTTAAGAATTGACCCCCTAATGCCCAACATCTGTCACCTCCTCCGGTCCTCCTGGGCTTGGCCAATTCAGACTAATTCTTCATGTCTCCCCTCCAAGGGCCTTTCCTCCGAGGAGCCTTCCCCAGACCAAGGCAGGACCCCTGGCTGTGTGTTTTCATAAAACCCCCTAATTTCTTTTTTTCTTTCTGGCCCATATCAAAATTGTCATTGCCTGAAGCAGGATTTCTCAACTGGACGCAACTGAACTTTGGGGTCTGATGGATCTTTGTTGAGAGTCTGTCCTGTGCATTGCAGGGTGTTAAGCAGCATCTCTGGTCTCTACCCACTAGCTGCCAGTAACCCCATCAGCCTGCCCATCCCCAGCTGTGACAACCAAAATGTCTCCAGACATCTGAATAGCCCACACTCTGCAGTGTGTTCAGGGCCAATGCAGTCACTCAGGGCCCCACACGGCTTCATGCTCAGCTGTCTCCATCATGAAATTCTTACTGGTACGAACAAGGGGCTGTGCAAATTACGTAGCTGATTCCGGGTGTGTACCTCATTTTTAATGTTTTTTCCCCACTACTCCAGGGCCTTTGGAAGCAAAGCGAGTGCTGACAGAAAAAGTGCTGGGAAAAGACTTGAAGACAAGGAGCAAGGGAGCGGCTGAAGGAGCCCCACGGCCCCCCTGCTGGGAACAGAAGGGAAGTATAAGCTTGCCAACCCGCATAAGCCGCGCCATTCAATCGCCTTCCTTCCAGAGGCTGCTGGAACATTCTTCCCAACTCCTCATGCGTGTCGAGGGGCAAGTGTACCCTGTGTGGTCTGTGTGTCTTTCACGTGGCCCTCCATATGCCATGTCAGCTGGACGGAGCTGTAATCCCCAGATGTCAGAAGATAAGGCCCGGGGGAGAGTCTTAACGCTGAATTTCTGAGCTCTGCCCCTTCAAAGCAGCCTTCACTTTGCATTAATTCTGGCCAATTTAGCTCGGGCTCCCACCCAGAGATCTGAGCTGACCAGGTTGCAGCTCTTACAGCCAGAGGAGCTGAGGACAGCAGGCTGAGACGAGCACTAGAAAAAGGCAGTTCATGGTCAACCTCCTGGAAATGGGGACCCAGATTTCAGAGTGAACAGTGGAGAGGGAAAAGGTCTGATTGGGACTTTATTTTGAAAAAATGAAAGTAATGTAGTGAATAAGTCTATTTATATTTACAGTAGCTTTTTTTCATAATAGTCCCAAACTGGAAATGACCCCGATGAGTAACTGAAATACAATTCAGTACATTCTCTCACCATGGACACCACTCAGCAATAACAGGAGCATCGGTCAGTCCCTTGCTGTCAGGTGTCCCCAGCATCCGGCCGAGCACACGTGCCGGCCTGCAGCAGGCCCTTATTTCACTCCTGAGGAACTGAGTGTCAGGAGGACTTCTGCCTCCCTCCACAACCTTGTGGCCAGGCCCAGACTTGGGGAAGAGCCCCAGCAAAAGACTCTTCTGTGTTTCTTCTAAGGACCCAGGAAAAAAATTCCAGAGGAGAAAAAGTTCCAGTATCTGGCAAGCAGAAGAAACTGGGGTATTCATGGAGAGCACAAAATATAGTGTAGCCCATTCAAGAAAAACCTCTATGTACTAGAATAATATTCTCTATTTTTCCTTTAAAAAACATACAAGTCGAACAAAAACAAGAAGAAATGAAATCCCAAGCTCCCATGCCAGTCTTTCTCTATATGTTTCAGCTGCCAGGGGCATTAAATGCTTTCTGGGGACCTACTGGGTGTCAGGTCCTAGCAGAGAGTTGAGAGAATGGGGACCTGGGACACGACCCTGAGCACAAGTTGTTGATTTGGGAGGAGAGCCCAGGAAGCTCTGGAAGGGGAATGGAGGAGTGCGACAGGGGAGCATATGAGTGGGTGGTCACTGTGGGCAGCAGGAGCTCAATCCTGCTGGGGACCTCGGGAAGAGGATCTGACCCTGGCCTTCTCCTCCTCCTCTTCTTCAACCTTAGTTGGCTCCTCTTGGCTCTTCTAATTCAGGATGTTCTTTCCAGCCCCAGGGCCTTTGCACATGCTGTTCCCACTGCCTGGAATGCTCTTTCCCCAACTCATCTCATGACTCCTGCCATCTCCCCTTTCAGGCCTCTTATCAGAGGTCTTCTCAAGCCACCAACCCAGCCATTATTCCTTTTCAAAGAATCACATTTTGTAATTGTATATTTGATGGTATGTCATCTCTTTCTTCCACTAGAATGTGAGTTTGTGTGGATAGGACCCAAGTCAGTCTCATTCACAGCTGTGTTCCAGGCACCACTACCTGCCCATTCCTAATGCCCATGAAAGATTTCTTGAATGAGTCAGCTGTGTTCTTCTGACATGACCTAAGTGGCCTCCCTCTTGACACCCTCTGTTTATGAGCACGCAGGTTCCAGTTCTGATTAAGTGGACACAAAGGAACTAGAAACATGCCTTTGTTTTAGGTCAGTGTTACAGGCCTACACACATGGGCAGATAAGGATAAAATATATAGCCACTGCTGAATCATTAAATGGTCCTAAGAGCCTTTCTATAAAACTCTTAATTAAATGCTGCAAAGGGTCTTTCTACATAACTCTTTGGATGAGGGAGCAAAAATAAAGGCAAATGTGGGGTGGGCTGTTTGCCTTTTCCTTCATAGAAAACAATGACAGAAAATGTGACAAAGTGAAAGACAATACGATACCATGCATCAAGCAGTTCTTGTCTAGTATTATTATTATTATTTTAAATATATTTCCTTTATTGATTTCAGAGAGGAAGGGAGAGAGAGAGATAGAAACATCAATGATGAGAGAGAATCATTGATTGACTGCCTCCTGCACACCCCCCACTGAAGGTCAAGCCCACAACCCAGGCATGTGCCCTTGACCGGAATCGAACTCAGAACCATTCAGTCCACAGGCTGATGCTCTATCCACTGAGTCAAACAGGCTAGGGCTCTTTTCTCTTTTTATTTGAATTTCAGGTACACATAATTGGATCAACCTTAATGATTTGTGACATATTCTCATTATTGGCTGAGCATGATCTGCTCTACTTATTGAAAGGGCAGAGCAGGACAGCGCAGGGTGTGCTGTGCCCTCCACCCTGTGTAACTATGTGTATGGCTCCTTTTTCTTAGAAAGCTGCGGGAATGTGACAGTTGCGTGAACCTGCCAGTAGGAATGTAGAGAGGTGGACTCAGTCCACCTTAAGCAAGCTGCCCAGTGTGCCTTTGTGTAACTGGACCCCTCACCCTACCCCTGACCAATCATAAACACTCTCCCTGCCCACTGCTTGAGACCCCCTTAAAGCCTTGGTGTTGGCGAGATAAGCTCTCTTGGTCCCCGGTGAGCGCTGGAGATGAGAGCTCGTGCTAGCACGAATAAAGGTTCTCTTGCAGTTACAGCGGGTCTTGGCTCCTTCCTGGGGGGTTTTTGGGGATTCTGAACACTGGGCATTACATTTGGGGGCGCGTCCGGGATCCCCAAGCCCTCCGAGGGACCCCCAAACCCGGAGAACCTGACTGGCCACGGTAGGTGTCTGTTTGTCCTATGTCTCTTGTGTGAGCTCAAATCTGAATTTCTGGCAGTGCCCGAAGCGATCTAGGCGGACGCGCTGCTGAAGGATCACGGGCTAGAGGCATCGGGAGACGTCTCGATCCTCTTTCAGGAGGGATGTGTATGCCCCTCAGTTTCTGGGACGAGGTGGGTCGCTCCCGCCGGTCGGCGTGAGGCCGTCGTCCACGCTTCTGGTTCTGCTCCAACGGACTCGCGTTGGAAGGATTTTCTTAAGGATCCTCTGTTTGTGTGTGTTGATTTGTTTTTGTTTTGTTTTGTGGACTCTCTTGACGGACATTATGGGACAGACTCAGTCCACTCCAAGTGAGTGGAAAGGGGAGCTTAATCTCCCCCCCCACCCCCCCCCCCCCCGCCGAAGGCCATAGAGCGTCCTCAGGCAAATTAATCAGGTGTCTGTTTAAACTCTGGTAAATATCTAGTAGGAGTCAAAAACTCGGACTGTTTGGTATATAAATATAAATGTGAAAATATTTGTTATCTCTTTCTGCTGTTTAATTTATTTAAAGATAGGGCGGACCTGCTGTGGCGGAATACAGAGGTCTTTAGCAGCTGCTGAGACACCTTTTTCAGAGCCCTTTGTTCTCCGTCAGAGAGGGAATCAGCCCACTTAGATGATAAAAATTCCTCTGTTTGTATAAATGAAGGTTTCAGTTTGCTCTGATTTGTGAATTTACTGTATTAAATTGAATTTTAAAGTTCTAAGGTTGATTTAAAAGTATCCATTTATAACATTTCAAAGAACAAAGGAACTTTTATTTACAGCTTCCTTATCTCTTTTGGTGCTCGGAGACTCCCAGCTAACAACTTCACAGGGCAGAAAGATTTACAGGCCTGTGACATCATAGTCCAACGTGGAACTAAGGCTGAAGTTACTATTAACTCTTTATAGACCCCGTTAACCGTTTGTTTAACTTACTGTTTTCAGTTATTAGGATCCTCAGAAAGGACATAACCTGGACTTTCCCTTCCTCTCTCATCCTGATTCTAATAGCATCTGTAACTGGATTAAAAATCTTTTCTTTCAGGAGGCCATCCAGGCTTTAAGCTCACAAGAAATCTTCTCCTGCGAGAGGAGAGAGGGACCCCCCGGAAGGGGCTGGAGGCTCTCCCTCCTGTGAGAGGAGAGAGGGACCCCCCGGAAGGGGCTGGAGGCTCTCCCTCTCAACAGGTGTTTGTTTTGTGTTTTGTCATGTTGGTATCAGGACTGTTTGTTTTGTCTTTTTGTCTTGGGCCCTATATGTATATATTATTTATTGAATTTTGATTTGTCAAGGTTTTGTCAGTTTGTTATCAGTTTGTTAAAATCCTCTTAGAGGACATTGAGTGGTTCTTCCCTTCCAGTTTAACCTTTGACTGTGTGATTGAATTACGGAACTTTTATCAAGGTTTTGCCTCTCCTGAAACAACGCTCCATGTGTAACCTGTCCCTCCCCAAGCCGGACTGCAGGATGATTTTTCCTTCAACACACTGGTCCCGCCCACTGGCCTATGGCAGAAGCCAGAAAAAGCGACGATAAGAAAGGGAGGCCCCCATCAGGGGACTTAGAAGCAGTGTTCCTGTTATCTGCTTAGATCCCAAGAATATAAGAATACTTATTTACTGAAATGATATAAGGACAGATGTTTGTTTGATATTTTGTTGTCTGCCTGGTTATAATTATTTGTTCATATATAGAAGAAAAAAAAAACAACAACACATTTAATTTGTTTAAGGCTGAGTGCTCTGACAGGTAGCAATCCCCCCGAGTGGCCACTGGGATTCTTTTTTCCCAGGGGTGTTTTCTCTCTGTCAGAGGGGAAATCGGCCTGCCTAACAACATTTCTGTTTATATTTATTAATGTGAAGATATAAAGTTATAACAATTGTAATCCAAAGAGACTTAAAGCAGGGACCACATTCTAAAATTAACTATAAGAAGGAAGCTGGAGCTGGCAAAGTCACCAAGTCTGCCCAGCAAGCTCAAAACCTAAATGAATCTTATTTCTGACACCCGCCACCACCCAGTCTTAATCAGTGGTGGAGGAACGGTCTCAGAAGTGTTTGTCTCAATTGGCCATTAAGTTTGATATGATTATTGTACATTGTAAAACCTTTAAAAGAAAAGGAAAATATTTTATAGGCCACTTGGTCCTTGTGTGTGTGTGGCAACTCTTAAGTTATAATTTTGAAATCAGTAATTTTTAATAGAAACACACTCAAGCAGAGTGGCTTTTCAGAAAGGTCAGGGAGTCTGATTACAGTGTAGGGGTCACCGGTTCCCCCACACCACCTTCGTTAGCAGGAGGCAAGCACTTTTCCCAGTGGGAACAGAGAGTGGGCTGCCAGATGAAAACGCCTCAGTGGGACCCGCGCCGCGCTCCCTGCCTCCGCCCACCCGGTGTCCCTCCCCTCCAGGGATTGTTTTAAGTGGCTAGAGGCAGCAACAAGGAGGGAAATTCCCTTGTGACCCCCTCCGCCCCAATGAGACCCAAGAACCCTCGGCGACTCCTTGGACACTTTTCACCGTGTTCTGTTAGGGGGCTTAAAGGCGGCAGCTAGAAATTCCCCATTCCAGGCTTATCAGAATCTGATATTCTTATCTATAGGAAAAATATAACAGTTTGAAATTCAAGCGGCTGAGCCTGCTCCCTTCTCCCTCTGCCTTTTCTAAATATTTTAAAGTAATAAAAGATTTGAGGCATAATTATACATTTTTGAAAGACATAAAAAAAGTTTAGAGACTAATTTAAAATTATAAAATTTATAAAAGTTTATAATTAGTAAGAAGAAGAACAGAGAAATATTAGAAAGAAGAAAAAGCCAGCAGCAAATAGGAAGGAATTAGTATGCCTATTGTAAGAAGGAGAGGCACAGGAAGAGAAAATGTCCTGGCAGGTTAGCTAGAGAAGCAGAAAGGGGAGACTCAGACTCCAAGGGTCTTTAACTTAGAAGAAAAGGACTGACAGGACCGGGGTTCCTTTCTATTAAGCCTCCAGGGTAACCTTACAAGTGGGGGGCAAACCTGTTAGTTTCCTGGTGGACACTGAAACAGCCTATTCAGTCTTGACAGGGCCTATGGGACCCGTAACCTCTAAGAAGACAGCAGTCCAGGAAGCCACCGGACAAATTGCCTGTTTTCCTTAGACATCAAAAAGGACTATGGACCTTGGAAAGAACACGGTAACTCATTCATTTCTGGTCATGCCAGAATGCCCGTACCCCCTATGTAGATGTGACCTCCTACAGAAACTATTTGGACTGCCATCATATCCTTTGCGGGGGATGAAGCGGGAATTATTAGGGGCAGTTGGATACTACAACCTATGAATACTGGGGCTCATAGGGATTGCTAAACCTCTAGACTCAAGTACTGGGGGAACGCAGCCACTGAACTAGTCCGAAGTAGAACAATGGGCCTTTGAGGAGCTAAAGAAAGCTCTCATCTCAGCACCTGCCCTAGCCTTGCCAGACGTCACGAAGCCCTTCCACCTCCACGTGAGTGAGGTAAGAGGCATTGCCAAAGGGGTTCTCACTCAGACTCTAGGTCCCTGGAAGAGACCTGTAGCCTGTCTGTCTAAGAGTCTAGACCCCGTGGCAGCAGGGTGGCCAGCGTGCCTCTGGGCAGTAGCCACCACAGCATCGCTGGTAAAGAAGGCAGATAAGCAAACTCTGGGCCAGGAACTAGCCCTAATAATACCCCATGGTGTGGAGGCCCTCCTTCGAGGTACCCTGGAGAGATAGATGTCAAACACCAGGATCACCCAGTGCCAAGCTCTTCTCCTGGACCAGCCCTGCATCCGGTTCCATAAGACACTGGCCATCAACCCTGCCAGCCTGCTTCCAGAGCTTCCAGATTATGAGCCAGAGGAACCCATTCATGACTGCACAGAGGTAACAGACGCAGTACAAACGGCTCGTCCAGACCTGAAAGATGCCCCACTATCATCACCAGACAAGGTACTGTTCACGGTTGGGAGCAGTTATGTTCAGGATGGCATCCGATGTGCAGGGGCAGCAGTAGTCACCCTGAACCGCACCATTTGGGCGCAGTCCCTAAATAGGGGAACCATAGCACAAAAGGTCGAGCTTTTGGCCTTAATCCAGGCCCTCCAATAGGAACACAGTGCCATCCACCAGAAAAGAGGGTTACCAACTGCAGTAAAAAAAGGAAATTAAAAATAAGGAAAACATTTTAGCCACATTAAAGGTCATCTGGCTCTCAAGGGCAGTTGCAATAGTGCACTGCAAAGGACATCAGAAAGGGAAGACAATTGAAGCCAGAGGAAATAGAGCCGCAGACCAAACTGCCAAGGAAGCCGCCCAAAAACCAGTGGGGCCTTTACAAGTTTTAGTAACCCTGCCGTACCTGGACCTATGCAGACTCCCTCCTACACCAAACAAGAGGAGGAATTGGCAGAACAGAAGCAAGCCATTAAAGAACCGGATGGTTGGTGTACCCTACCAGATGACAGACTGTTGGTCCCAGAGGCTATAGGTTGGACGTTAGTTACCCAATTATACCAGGCTACCCACTTGGCGTCACCAAGACTTCTGAAGTTCTACAAGGCAGGTACTCTTAGATAAAATAATTAAAAGCATAGTCACTAGAAGTAATGTCTGTGCACAGGTAAATGCTAAGCAAGGTAAGAGGGTCCCCCTGAGAATTCGGGCCCCACGGAAATTCCCCAGGAGAGCATGGGAGGTAGATTTCACAGAGATTAAGCCACTAGCGTCAGGGTATAAGTATCTGCTAGCTCTCATAGACACCTTCTCGGGTTGGGTTGAAGCATACCCCACTAGGACAGAAACTGCCTCTATAATTGTCAAGAGATTACTCCAGGAGATTATACCTAGATTCAGGCTGCCAGTAGTCATAGGATCAGATAACAGCCCCGCCTTTTGTAGCCAAGATATCTCAAAATATAGCTCAAGCCTTAGGACAGTCATGCGCGAGACTAAAAAAGAGAATTTAACTGAATTTACCCTAGAAACCGGTGAAAACTGGACCAACCTCCTACCCTTCACCCTCTTATGGGCCAGGTGTACCCCCTACCGGTAGGGGTTTCCCCCTTTTAGAGATCATATATGATAGACCTCCCCCTGCCGCTTCCTTTCCAGGGACAGGAAGAAACTGAAAGCTGGAATTCATAACCATTCCCTTACTCAAGTCCTTACAGGCTGTACAGTATACCCAGAAAGCCACCCATAAGCTTGTCCCTGTACAACCCTTCCAGCCCAAGGACTCGGTATAGGTAAAGAAGTTCACTGCCCAAGGACTCACCCCAACCTGGAAGGGATGCTACACTGTTATCCTGAGCACGCCCACGGCTGTTGAAGTAGACGGCGTCCAGACCTGGCTACACCACTCCCAGCTCCTGCACCAGGAAACGGCCTAGATCCTGGCAACCAGCGGCCTCACCCGTGAGATCCCTAGCCTGGGCTCCACGCAGGCCAGGAGGAAACTCAACACCTGCAGGAGAAGAACTGGAATTCACTGTGGACAGTACTGTTGGGGACTGTAGTACTAAAGGCCTTAACCAGAAGAAAAAGACAAAGTAAAAATACAAACCGTCTCATGATTGAGCCGGGTGTCCCAAGACAAGGGGGGAATGAAAGGGCAGAGCAGGACAGCGCAGGGTGTGCTGTGCCCTCCACCCTGTGTAACTATGTGTATGGCTCCTTTTTCTTAGAAAGCTGCGGGAATGTGACAGTTGCGTGAACCTGCCAGTAGGAATGTAGAGAGGTGGACTCAGTCCACCTTAAGCAAGCTGCCCAGTGTGCCTTTGTGTAACTGGACCCCTCACCCTACCCCTGACCAATCATAAACACTCTCCCTGCCCACTGCTTGAGACCCCCTTAAAGCCTTGGTGTTGGCGAGATAAGCTCTCTTGGTCCCCGGTGAGCGCTGGAGATGAGAGCTCGTGCTAGCACGAATAAAGGTTCTCTTGCAGTTACAGCGGGTCTTGGCTCCTTCCTGGGGGGTTTTTGGGGATTCTGAACACTGGGCATTACACTTATGTTTTTAAATAAATTTTTAAAATTGATTTGAGAGAGAGAGAGAGAGAGGAAGCGACGGAAACATTGATTTGTTGCTCAATTTATTTATGTACTCACTGGTTGATTCTTACATGTGCCCTGACGGGGGATTGAACCTGCATCCTTGGTGTATCAGGATGATGCCTAACCAAATGATTATTAGCCACAAATTCACCACCACCCAAACTCAGCACCATTGGATGGGCGTGACAATAACGTGCATCTAACCACATGGTTCCCATTCCCATCCTCTCCTTCCTCTCATCCAAGGTCATTGTATCCTGAGTCCTGTGTTCAACTTTCCTTTTTATACCATTTTATTACATGTGCGAGTTTCTAATACCAAAACTTCAAAATAGCCTGGGACTTGGAAAAGTGGTAAGTGCTAAAGCCATCTGGCTTTCAAAAATTCAACTAAGGAAAACCAGCACCCATGATATGCTTGTTTTCTAATCGGGAAACTCATGTGTAAAATCCTACATAATAAAAAGGTAATATGCAAATTGTCCCCTCAACTGGGAGTTCGACCAGAGTTTGACCAGAGGGTGGGGCCGCCTGCCAACCACCTGGGTAAACAGTGGAGAGGGAAAAGGGCCAGGCCAGCCCCCACTTGTGCACGAATTTGTGCACTGAGCCTTTAGTTATATCATAAATATGTACACAGAGAATTTTAAACAGTATATACAAATCACTCATTGGGAATAAAGAACGTATGTCAGAAATATTTGCACTTAGCTAATGATATAGGTGTCCCAAGTGCCTTGCTTCCAACCATCTATTCTAAAAAAAAGACCAAAGGCCATACACAAGTGGGTCTGACCCCATTCGGAGACCCTCAACAATGGACCAACAGGATTCAAGCCTCATTCTAGTGGCAATTCATTGTGCTCACAATGTATCACCGTGGCTCCAAAGAAGAAGGTTTTCTGATGACCTTCAGTGCCGGAGTTCTTTTCCCAGCCTTACAAAGGGTTCAGCATTCTGGAGAAAGGGGCTGCGCGTAGATTCAAGAAAGAGTCCATGGACGGAAGATAGTTTTGAAAGGAATTGGGGTGTCAGAGGAGCTTCAGCAAAAAGGAACTGAAGACTCTCCTTGTCTCAGGACCCCGTGCTTTTATTAAAAACAATTTGTCCTAAGGCAAGGTGGAAATATACACTTCAAAGGGTAAGGTATCAAAGGGTTTACAGAGATTGTCAGTTTCGGGAATAGCCTACAGCTGTTCAGGTGTTTGGCCAACAGGAGGCAATAAAATGCCCTGAGCTGTCTGGCAGTTAACAATCCCATTCAGGTTCGGGGGAAGTGCCGTTTAGCTGTTTCCAACAGGTAAATTACATATGTGGCTCACCCTTGTTGAGCCCACCAAGTCCCATCAACCTTTTGATGGAACTCTTGTAATTATTACATGCTGGAATTGGTTCCCGGCACATCAGGACATGTGAAATACTTGGGAACAGTTGAAAAATTTCACCCAGTCTACAATAGAATCTTTTCTAAAATGTTACACAAGAACAAGAGAGCCCGACCTCATTAGTGACAGGATTCCACTTTGAGAACAAGACTCCCTCCCAATTAGGTTATTTCGGGGAAATCTATTGTTGGTAAGAACATATACGAGGAGCCTGTGAACAAAGATAGTTCCCTTGATCTCAGAGTTGTTGAAATCATGTAGGTGGGAAAGGCTCTGGAAATTACACGTAAAACGTTGTAAAATGACCTCTGAACACCAGAGAGACAAGCCCCACAATCCCAATTATCTTGTCTCCTCAGAACTTGGCCAATACCTGGTACATACGTAGTGGACTTTCAATAAATGTCTGAAGAATGAATGAATTCAAAACTCCCTTGCTAAGAAATGCAGATTCCACTCCCTCCTCCCCCACCCCCCCCCCCCGCAAGTGGTCTTTCTTAAGTAAATCAGTAAGAATGAGAGCTCATAGAAAAAAATGAGCTAAAAATAAACAGTATGTTTTATTTGAAAAGACTTTTAAGATATAAAAAACTGCCCAAACTTATAAAAATGTAAATTAATACAATGAGACTTTTAAAAAACCATCAGAATGGCAAAGATCTAAAAGTTCGAAGACTATGCTAAGCTGTTGGGAAATAGCCTTTCTTAGGCATGGTAATATGCATTGGCATAGCCCCTTGGGCAGGGACTATCAGACATAGTGCCCTTTTTAAAAATATATATATTTTATTGATTTTTTACCAAGAGGAAGGGAAAGGGATAGAGAGAAACATCGATCAGCTGCCTCCTGCACACTCCCCACTGGGGATGTGCCCGCAACCAAGGTACATGCCTTTGACCAGAATCGAACCTGGGGCCCTTCAGTCCGCAGGCCGACGCTCTATCCACTGAGCCAAATCGGTTAGGGCATAGTGCCCTTTTCTTACCACCCCCCTCCTTGGCAACCCTTCTAATTACCAGCTGTGACTCTTTATGTTGAGACTTTCTCACTTTCCTTGACCAAAGTGACTCATTGGTAAGTGGACATTACCTGTGTGACACATGGGTGTTAGAGGGCTCCCAGGGATTTCACTCTGGGGTTCTTCCCCTAGAGAGAAGTCTGCAAACCAAGTGCATCAGAGTACATTTCTGTCAATCTGAAATACAAGCTCTTTCCCACTCTGTGATGATCAGGGCATAGTTTTTCAACAACCAAAACATACACAACAACAAGTTTTCAGTGAGAGTCAGTATAGTCAGCATAATGCTTAGGGCACCTGCTGACTCTTCAACCAGACCATCTGGATTCAAATTTCAAATCACATAGTAAGTGCTCAATAAATGTTAGCTATTATTTTACTTGGAATAAATACCAAATTCCTATTATGGTCTACAACCTACATGATATATTCCGTATCTCAAACCTCATCTTTACTCTCCCCAATTGTTCACAATCCAATTTGCCTCTTCAGTTTCTTGATCATTCTAAGTTTATTTGCCTGAGGGTCTTTCCACTCCCAGTAAGAAATGTTCTCCCAGATCTAATTGGCTCCACACCATTCAGGTTTTGGGTTTAACATCAGCCCTAATTTACCTATCCAAAATAGCTCCTCCTTCCCCACTCGATACATCACATTTTGATTTATTTTATGGCACTTACCAATAATTTACTTGAATTGTCTCCCCAATTTGAATGTAAAATCCATGACAACAGGAAATCTCTTGCTCATCTTTATCCTAGAACTAGAATGATGACTGGTACACTTAAGGCACTTGATGTTTATTAAATGAAAAGGAAAATAATTATCAAGTTCAAATCCCAACCAAATGTAAAAACCTAGCCACAATCCCCAGAGAAAACAGGATTTCAAAGAATAAAAAGAGCTGGGTCCCATAAGTGGATACTTTCGTGCTCCTAACAGCCCATCTTTTGAAAAGTCTTTCACTAATTTGAAAAAATCCCAGATTATGAGTTCTGCCTCCCTGTTGTAGACAACAGAACTCAAATTCCCAGAACTCTTGCTGCTAGTATGTAGGCATGTGATTAGGTGCTACCTACCAAACACACCCTCATAAGACTCAGAAAAGAGCAATCTATAAAATAAAAGCCTAAGTGACCATTACGGCAGAACAACCAAAACGACCGGTTGCTATGATGCACACCGACCACCAGGGGGCAGACATTCAATGCAGGAGCTGCCCCCTGTTCGTCAGTGTGCTCCCACAGGGGGAGTGCCACTCAGCCAGAAGCTGGGCTCACGGCTGGCGAGCAGGTGGCCAGTTAAGGAGGGCTCCTGGACTGCGAGAGGGATGTCCAACTGCCGGCTTAGGCCCTATCCCTGTGGGGAGCAGGCCTAAATTGGCAGGCGGACATCCTCCTAGGGGTCCTAGACTGAGAGATGGCACAGGCCGGGCTGAGGGATCCCCTCCACTCCCAGTGCACGAATTTCGTGCACTGGACCTCTAGTGCAGTATAAAGCCACTCTGCTTCCTGCCCCCGGGGCTGGATGGTGTTGGGCTTTGTGGGAGAGCAGTGGGGCCAGGTCAAGTGAGATCAGTGATGCTCTGCTGGAAGTTTCCTCTAGCGCTACAGGGACAGCAGAGCACAGACATCGTTCTCAGGCCAGTTCTGTGCATGGTTTTGGGCATGGCTCCTGGAAGTACAGCCTTGGGTCTGTCTCCAATGACAATCAGGTTTGCAGGAACTACCAAAACTGCCTAACTTTAAGCCATTAGTTTCTATCTCTGTTCACTTGATTGTTTCCTGATATGTATCAGAATCAGCTTTGGTCTTGGGAATAAGAAGTTAAGACACAGGCCCAGAGATTTTTGTTCTCCTCTCCACATCTCAGTCATTTATTTCCACAACTCCTTGGGAGCAGTTATAAGAAACCTGCTCCATCTTTATAACATAGAATGGCCTATTATATTTTAAGCACCCATATTCAAAAAATGAGCTTCAATGTTTCAGTTAAAAAGTGATGAGTATCCTCATTTTTGACTGTTAAATGCATCCTTTTATAATAAAACTAGAGGCCCAGTGCACAAAATTCGTACACAGAGGGGGTGTCCCTCAACCCAGCCTGCACCCTTTCCAATCTGGGACCCCTCGGGGGATGTCTGACAGTTAAACTGGCAGTCAGACATCCCTCTCACAATCGGGACTGCTGGCTCCTAACTGCTCGCCTGCCTGATTGACCCTAACAGCTTCTGCCTGCCAGCCTGATCGCCCCCTAACCGCTACCCTGCCAGCCTGATCGACGCCTAACTGCTCCCTTGCCAGCCTGATCGCCCCCAACTGCCCTCCCCTGCCAGCCTGATCGCTCCCAACTGCCCTCCCCTGCCAGCCTGATCGCCCCCAACTGCCCTCCCCTGCCAGCCTGATCGCCCCCAACTGCCCTCCCCTGCCAGCCTGATAGCCCCTAACTGCCCTCCCCTGCCAGCCTGATAGCCCCCAACTGCCCTCCCCTGCCAGCCTGATAGCCCCTAACTGCCCTCCCCTGCCAGCCTGATAGCCCCCAACTGCTCTCCCCTGCCAGCCTGATAGCCCCCAACTGCCCTCCCCTGCCAGCCTGATCGCCCCCAACTGCCCACCCCTGCCAGCCTGATAGCCCCCAACTGCCCTCCCCTGCCAGCCTGATAGCCCCCAACTGCCCTCCCCTGCCAGCCTGATAGCCCCCAACTGCCCTCCCCTGCCAGCCTGATAGCCCCCAACTGCTCTCCCCTGCCAGCCTGATAGCCCCCAACTGCCCTCCCCTGCCGCGACCCGCCTC
Organism: Eptesicus fuscus; assembly: GCF_027574615.1. NCBI lineage: Eukaryota > Metazoa > Chordata > Mammalia > Chiroptera > Vespertilionidae > Eptesicus > Eptesicus fuscus. Next base: position 9,876,489 of record NC_072484.1, read on the forward strand.
CTTTGCGCCACACAGAGCCGCGGGACCTCCAGGCCTCACCACACGGAGCGGCCACTGGGCCCCACACCTCTGCTGTATGCACGGCCATCTTGTGACAACGTCGCACAAGGGCGTCGCACAACGGCGTGACGCCACCTAGGCTTTTATTATATAGGACAAGAGTCCCTATCAGAGGTTGCAAACTGCTAAGTAAATCTGACACGCAGAGGGTTTTGTCTGCCTGCAATGCTTTTTCATTTTTTAAAACATTTGTAGGCAGAGATACAAAGATTTCACATTCATGACTATGAATTCTGATTACAGGTAGGCTTATATGCCAGAGACAGTTGGAGAGTAGGGGCCCCCTTTGACAAGGCATTTCCTCTTCAATTTGCCACTAATATGTACTCACACACGAACTGTTCACTTTTAGTTTAGTTGTAGATATTGGAAATTGGGCAGAGTACCTGCCATTTCATGGAAATGTTTAAAAAACAGAAACACCTACATTTTGCACTACTATAAAATGCTGGAATAAAACACACTAAATCAAGATAGAAAAGGCAAGTTAAAGGGGAAAGGAGGGAGTTCTTTGGTGGGTGCAAAAGTTTTAGTCATGCAGGAGTGGGAGGATTCTGGGATCTGTTGCAAGCATGTGCAGGTGGTTGACAATACTGTTGGAAACTGCTGGGAGGGTGTATTTTTATAATTTTTTTCTACAATAAAAATATCAATGTAATTTACTATATGAACAGGAGAAAAAAGTTAAGAAACACATAATCTTAATAAATGCATCTGATAAATTCAGGCAAAACTCTTAGCAAACTATAAACAGAAAAAAAATGTCATTAGTTTGATATAGGTTATTTATAATAAAGCAATAATAAGCAATACTGATCAAATCATCAGTTTTTCATCTGAGCCTGAGATAAGAATGTTCACTATTTCACCTTAATTCAGTATTGTATTTGGGGTCCTGACCATACAGTGAAGCCAACAATAAAAATAACAGATTGGATGGGAAAGAGCAGAAGTTTGGAACTTGGACTTGAAGAATCCACAGCAAGCCAAACAATAGTATACAGTTTAGAAAATGTTATGTGTACAACAGGTGGACCCTGAAGCTAACTTTAAGAAAAAAAATCAGCAACTTATAAGAGAAACTGACATACTACGAAGGTGGTTTCCTTTTTCTTGCTAACCTGTAAATACTTCACTTTTATATGAATTCAAAATATTTAATGATCACTTTCCAGATAATTAAGACAATTTTCACCTTAACACTTAGTTCTGTAGGATATATTCTATCATTTGAAGTAGAAATAAGACCCAAAGAATGCCTTTAGTAAACAATAAACTGATCTTAAGGATATCATCTGCAATCAATTCGGTAAGACTAAGTTTACAACAACTTAATTCCAGGCCTAAAAAAGACCCATTTAGAGAGTCTTTTGATTGGGGGAGGTGGGAAAAAAGCAAGACAGGCAAATGATCTGCAAATTAAAACACAAAAACCTGTCACTTACAATATATCTCACATGATCAAGACACCCTCCAAGTACTGAAAACACAAGACAGTTCTCAGAAACAGTTTTATAGACCCTCAACGATATCCAATAAATTACCATTAAAAAGCCCCTTACAAAAAGAAATCTCTGTATTCACAGATGCAGAATCCAGTCTTTGTACATTATTGAGAAAAATGGAAGTAAGTGTATCTTTAAGGTTAACATGGCAATCCACATTTTTCTCAGGTCAGACTATGTATATCAGCCACCTCAGTACTGCGGAAATGTTTCATCGATTTTGGCAGCCCAGGCCATGAGCCCCCCCACAACATCCTGAACTGTTAGAGGGTCTAACTCTGGGATTGCTGTCAAGGACTGCAGGATCTTCACGGCTTTCTGGGAGTCATTGCCCAGTTTGCAAATCACATAGATGGGGAGGGCTGCTCCTTCCTGTGTGCCTTGCTTCCCTTTCTGGATTGCTTCTCCTAAGAGTTTCAGGCTCTTCCCATCCCTCCGTTCCAAATGTTTTAAAGGGATGTGCAGAGCATGAGGCAAACGACAGATGTCCACTTCCACTTGAGGCCTGACGTCCAGCAATAGGTGGGGTGACCCAGAATCCAGAAGTCGCTTATAGTCAGTGACAGAAACTCGCTCTTCTGGGCTCAGCAACTGGAGGGAGCGGCATTTATCCGTGGCTGAGGAGCCACAGAAGGCTTCATAGTCCTGCAGGTCAGTCACCGTGGGCCGCTCTCCACAAGCTGCACAATCCGGCCTGCGGCTCCGCAGCTGAATACAGCGGAAATGTCCTCCGAGAGCGTCAAAGAGCAACAGGCTGCCACTGTAAGAGGGGCCCATACCTGCGGCGATCTTCAACACTTCCAGCGCCTGCAGGCAGCCCAGGATCCCAGTCACAACACCGAGCACCCCGCCATCCGCGCAGTTGGTCACCGTCTCCGCTGGAGGTGGTTGGGGGAAGAGGCAGCGATAGCAAGGCCCGCCGTCGTAGTGGTAGACTGTGATTTGGCCCTCAAAGCGCAGGGCGCTGGCGGATACGAGAGGCCTGCCAGCCAGCACACAGGCGTCGCTAACCAGGTAGCGAGTGGGCACGTTGTCGGAGCAGTCAGCTACCACGTCATAACGGCGGACGAGGTCTAGAGCCGTGGCTGGAGTAAGAGCCTGGGCATAAGGCACGCACTCCACAGCCGAATTGAGCCGGCGCAGCGAGGCGGCAGCGGAAAAGACCTTGGCCTGGCCGGCCAGTGCCTCGCCATGCAGCACTTGGCGGGCCAGGTTGCTCATTTCTACTACGTCGTAGTCCACGAGACCGAGGCGGCCTACGCCGGCCGCTGCCAGGTACTGCGCCAGCGGGCAGCCCAGCCCACCGCAGCCCACGACTAGCACGGACGCGGTCGCCAGCCGCAGCTGTCCGTGCACCCCGAGCTCAGGCAGCACGAGCTGCCGGCTGTAGCGCAGAATCTCATCTCGGGACAGGGCGGCCTTCGGCGGCAGGGGCGACACCGGAACCTGCGGCGCTGGCTCGTCCTCCGCCGAAAGAGCCGCCGCCAGTCTCTGCTTCAGGGAACTCAGTTCCTCCTCACGCTGGGCAACTTCAGCCTGCAGAGCAAGAACCTCCTCTCTGGAAGCCATGGCAGCTGCTTCCGGAAGTTATCTTGAAGGTATTTCCGTTTCCGACTTAGCGTCTCCTAGAGACTGGAATAAACTAAAAAACTTTACGGAACTTTGGAAAAGGTGATAGATAGATAGATAGATATTTCCTAAAACAACATTCAGATTCGGTTTTAAAGATTCATCAGCTCTGACTCTTTAGGAGAATTAGCACTCAACCACACAGGCCCTCCCCCTCTTCCCGCATTTGGCGCGGTCCGACTCGGCCCTGCCCGGCCGTGCTTACGTCATTCCGCTTCCGGCGTCTCGCGGAGTTCCGCCATGGCCTCCAAGACAGCGAATCGTACCCCTCCGAGGTCTCGTCGGGAGCCGCAGGGGCGCGTCCCGGGACAGGACAAGTATTCGGTGCTGTTGCCCACCTACAACGAGCGCGAGAACCTGCCGCTCATCGTGTGGCTGCTGGTGAAAAGCTTCTCCGAGAGGTAGCGTGCGCGGCCCTCCCGAAGGAGATGAGCTGGCTTCCCTGGCTGGTGGCCGGCAGTTGGCCGCGCGAGGCGGCCCTGCTCTCTCCGGCTGGTGAGGGAAGTCTCCCGGAGGAGGCCACCCTGCGAGGGATGCAGAGGCGGAGACCTCTGGGGTTCTGTCCCTGTCTCGGGTTCTCCTTCCTGCCCTTGTGAGACACTCCTTTTTCTCTACTGTTGACTGTCCGCTCCCCGGTCCCGTCCCGCCCCCAATCCCTTTTTCTCTCCAGGGCTGGCCTCTCCCAGCGGGCGCGAGGCTGTCGGCCTGCCTTCACTCCTCGCTCTAGGACCTGGAGCCTGGGTGGCCGGGCTCCGCGGCGGGAGCCGGGAGTCTCAGCGGGCACTCTCGCTCGCCCCCGGGCCCGGGGCTTATGTAAGCGTGAGGTTTGTGTCTGGGTCAGGGAGCTGCCGCGGGGCCGCACAACCCTTCTGGAGAGAGCAGGAGGGCAGCTTCGCTGGTCCCTGTGGATGTTTGCTGTGGCCGGTAGAACCTGGGGCTCGAAAGCGTTTATACAAATTTTCTTAAACTTTGGAAAATCCTGGTATCAGGACAGAGTAACGTCATTTATGGTACACATTTGGGACCATGTTGCAGAAATCTTTGAAGATCTTTCCATATCAGCACATACAAACTTAGCAAATTATTTTGAAAATTAAATAACATTCCATGTGGCTGTGTTATATTTTATTGAACCGGGTTATGTCAACGAACATAGATTAATGTATATATAGATATATATATAGATATATATATATATATATAACATTTCCTTTACATTTACAAATGAGAACGGGGACTTTGTTCATGCCACATTTTCCAGCATTTTTAAAAGTGACATAGTGAGTGCTCCTTTATTAGATTAATGTTGCAACAAACACTCATACATTTGCTGGTACATCAGGATAAAGTCTTTGCGGTGATATTGCTGGATCAATAGAGATGTGCTTAAAATGGATAGTTATTGACAAATTACTGTCAAAAGAGATTGTACTGGCTTAGGACTCTCCAGCATTCTTCAGAGAGTGCCTGTTCTCCCACAGCCAGTCAACCTGAGTATTATTACTTCGTTGGAAATGCTATTTGGTGAAAAACATTGCTGGGTGTGTGTTTTTTTCAGCTGCACTATTTTATTATTTTTTAACTTTGATTTTTAATTACAGTTTACATTTAGTATTTTGTATTAGTTTCAGGTATACAGCATAGCAGTTAACCATAAACATTGCTATTTTAATTATTTTTCTTTGAATGAAATAACTATCTTCACAAACAGTTCTTCAAATTTTTTATTCATCTTTTTCCTCTTTTTAAATTACATTTTTATTTTGATTTCTACAAGCTCTTTTCAATTTAGAGAATTATCTTGTTCCTGTTTGACTTCTGATTATACAATAATTTTGCTTTATTTTTAAATATTTTATGTAGTGCAGTTTATATTTTAATAGTCTCGGAATGGATTTTTTAAATCAAAATGAAATTTAGCCCTGGCCAGTGGTTCAGTTGGTTGAGCATCATCCCATGCACCAGAAGGTCCTCGGTTCGATTCCCAGTCTGGGCACATGCCTGGGTTTCATTGAAACATCAACGTGGGTGAAACTCACCCCTGGTAGGAGTGTGCAAAGGGCAGCCAAATCAATAAAAACATTTTTTAAAAATGAAGTTTAATGAAGGAAACAGCTTGTCAGATTCAGTCACATTAACTAATATCTGCTCAGCTTGATTCCTTTCAGCTACCTCACCCTCAGGTGGTATGGGTGCTTTGAAGTGGGCTAGAAGGGAAGTGACTTTGCTTTGAAGTGTGTATCTTTCAGCCCATCAGCTAGAATCAACATTTTACTTGTTTGGGCTTGTAAGCACATGCCCAAGTTTTAACACAATGGAAGCTGAAGTGATACTTTTTACTCCTGGAGAATTGATAAGGCTGAGTTTTCTTTCTGGAAGTTTGCTGGGGCTGAATTTCTTAAGCTTTAAACAGTGGAATGTGTTTTTTAGTTGACTTCCTTGCATATTATCTGAAGTAGGACCAAGAAGAAACAGAATGTTGTATGTGAAAGTTTGGCATTGCCTCATTTTCTTTCCCCTTAAGTTCCCAATAAAGTTAACAAAAAGAATGTTTTTTAAAGGGGGTAGTGACAGGCATGATTGTGATTTCATGTGCATCCAAGTATTATGCTGGCTTGTTTTTAGAATAGAAACTATCCCATAAAGACAGTGGAGAGCAGCAGAAAGATGTTAATTTTGAAAAAAAAAATCTTTTTGTTAATCCTCACCTGAGGATATTTTTTTTCATTGCTTTTCAGAGAGAGTGGAAAGGAAGGAGGGAGGTGGGAGAGAGAGAGACATCAGTATGGGAGAGACACATTGACTGGTTGCCTCCTGCACACACCCCAACTGGGGTAGTGATCAAACATGAGACCCTTTCCTGTGTGGGCCACCGCTCTAACCACTGACCACGTTGGCCAGGGCGGATATTGAAATATTTTGTTATTCTGTGCTATTTCCTTTTATTTGCTAGTGTAGGATAATGTGTACAACTATTGAAATAGAGGTGTAAAAGATTATGTCGTCATTCTGAAGTAGGTTTTTTTAAAGGGTGAAATTAAGTTGGATTTATTCCTGATTATGTTCTTAAAATCGTTTGGGATTAAATTTTAAATAATAATCACCCAGAGCTATCAATTTGAGCTATATATTAGATATACTTTTGAAATAGTTAATAAACTATTTGATATTAAGGTTCCACAATTCTATTGCCAAAGTAAATAAAACTTCATATGATATACTATCATATATATTATATACATATAAATCACTGGTTTTTAAAAAATATATGGGTTTTTTTTTTTTTTTTTTAGAAAGATTAGAAACATCAATGAAAGAGAAATATCAGTAGGCTGGCTCCCACATGTTCCCCATTGGGGATCGAGCCTGAAACCTGGGCATGTGCCCCTACCAGAAATCAAACCCATGACATCTTGGTGCATGGGTCAACACTCAGCCGTTGACCCACACTTGCCGGCCTCACTGGCTTTTTTAATGTTTTCTGTGAGAGAATTTTTTAACATCTTAGGACTTTATAATAACATTTTTCAGCAACATGTTGAGTTTGGAGGTGAAGTACTGAATATTTGACATTTCATTTGATAATTGAAGTTTTCCTTAGTGATTACTATGGCAATAAGTTTCCACTACTGGTTAAGAATTAGTAATTTTAAAATTATTATTTTTGTTATAATACTGTATTTAAACAATACAAATTTAATTTTCTTATTTTAGTGGAATCGACTATGAAATTATAATCATAGATGATGGGAGCCCAGATGGAACAAGGGAGGTTGCTGAACAGTTGGAGAAGATCTATGGATCAGACAAAATTGTAAGTTGTGTGAATATTTTTCTATCTTATCAGTTGTGTTTTTGTAGGGGAAAGATGAGAGATGAACAGTGTTTAAATTCAATCTGTCTAGAAACTGAAAAGATAAATACTTTTTGGCATTTAGATGCATTTTCATTGTGGTTGAGGTTTTACATCTTTTTGTTATGTTGATCAGTAGTTTTACAGCAAAATCGTGAGTCTTTAGATGAACTCTGTTTTTATGACTGACTCTGTAGATAAGTTTTCTTGAAGGACAAAATTAAAGCATGATACTGAATTGACAAGGAATATTATAGAACAAGGTTGCAATTGGTAATGTGGGACTTGATCTTTCTTGCTCCCTTTCTCAAGGTCAGTGGTTCTCAACCTTTGTAATGCCGCGACCCTGTAATACAGTTCCTCATGTTGTGGTGACCCCCAACCATAAAATTATTTTTGTTGCTACTTCATAACTGTAATTTTGCTACTGTCAATGAATCGTAACGTAAATATCTGTGTTTTCCGATGGTCTTAGGCTCTACAGCAGTGGTTCTCAACCTGTGGGTCACGACCCACAGGTTGAGAACCGCTAGCAGGGTGTATTAAAGGGTCGCAGCATTACAAAGGTTGAGAACCACTGCTCTAGGTGTTCTCATCCTTTCAGTATTCAGAAAATACTGCCTGCAGCTAAAAGCTTATAACTGAGAAAGGTGACTATTTTCATGTGAAACAGGAATGGCTTTTCAGAGTACTTGGCATTTTTATTTTTATTTTTATCTGTAGAACAGTCTTGTGGGAGTAGGTTGACTTTCTGAGTCTTAAACTTTAGGTTTTTCTACTGTACCTTGAAGCCTGTTCTTCTGTGGGAGTAACTTAGGCAGAGAGTTCATTTTATAATGACTTCATAAATTTTATTTTTAGTCACTGGTTTGAATTTAGAAAATACATTGTAGGCATTGGGTATTGTAAGAGTTTCTCAATCTTGGCATTATTGACATCTGGGACCAATAATTCTTTGCTGTGAGAGGCTGTCCTGTATGTTGTGGGATGTTCAGCATCATTCCTGGTCTGTAGCCACTAGACACCAGTAGCTACCCTCCTTCCCATTGTGGTAACCAAAAATGTCTCAGGATATTGTCAGATGTCCCCTTATGGACAATATTGTCCCCTCTTCCCAACAAAGAACCATTGGCATAAACATAAAGAAGTCTCTTGGAGAGCCTTTATTGATTATTTGCATCTCAAGAAATGGCCATCAGCATCATAAAGATAGTCACTGGATTTAAATATTCTTGAAAAATCTAAATAATGAAATAATTTCTATTTCGTTGGAGGAGATCTTTGTTGGTGGGAAGAGTTTAAGGGAAATGTGTTACTCTTATATACATGGTAATCTTTCCTATAATAGAGATTCTGTCTGTCTCACAGAGGAACAACTCACAGATCTGTCCCTCTCCAGTCTTCTCTGAATATCTCCTGTTGTATAGGAGTACAGAAAGAGATAACAAGTTGACAGATCTTCAGCCTCTAGCAGTGACTTCCAGTGATGATGGTAGGCTCATAGGTTTGGCCAAGAGTTCCCCAGTTTCTCTTTTAGAAGTTCTGGGCCATGGCCACTGATGCACACATTATATATAGAACACTTTGAGTTATGTGCTGCTCTTTAATCTGGGAACATCAACCTGGCAATATTTTGAATACCTATGTCATAGAAGCTCAGCCTTGAGGTCTAACTGATTGACTGATTTTAGGGATTGCCTATTAAATTGACATTCACAAATTCTAAAACAACATTGTTCCTCAAAACATTCCCTTTTTCCCATCAACAAAATAAAATTCAAGTGCATAAGAAAATTAGCCTCTACTATCACAATTTCCATGTTGTACCAGGGAAATTCCCTGTTCATTATTTTATGACCTTTAAATTATTTAAACTAGAACATTTTTTTCAGTGTCAGGCCTTGCCAGGGGTGGCCTTACTTGCTTTTAAGTGATTTATGAATGTTTAGTTGAGGGGAAATATGGATAAAAATGATTATTTTTCTCATATAAAGTTGTTCAGCCCAGATGCTTTGTCCAAGCTAGCCTTTTGGACTGGTTGAAATGAATGCTTCAGGAGAAAGCCGAGGAAGTTTTTTTTTTTTTTAACTCTGTAGTTGAAGAAACAGACAAGAGGATTCATTCACTTCCCCAGATTCCACAGCTAACTAATACATGGCAGAGATGGGATGATAGAAAAGTTGGAGACACGTGTCCTGAACTGTTACAGGGCAGGGAGATCTGACATTGTGGAGGGCTTCAACCTTTCTATGTTTGAATGCTTCAGTCATGTTTGATATGTGAGGTTTGTTTCCTCCCCTAACCTGAAATCAGATAAAAAATCTGTGGTAGATCAGCCCAGCAGTTTTGTGCAAATTATTCTCTGCTACTGTAACTCAGGTAATAATGCTTGAAAAGACAAAGGGACAAAGAATGCAGTAGCACCAGGGGCCATAGTGGTGGTTGATACTGTCACCAGTTTGATAGTCATCTCGCTTGTCTTCCTGGCCATTACTAATAACAGTATTATGGTTACATTTTAAGGAACACAGATCATCATTGACTAGAAGGCTTTGATATGCTGCTTAAGGACAGTGAGGTTGGGTCAAAGGCCACAGCAAGAAAGAAGAAAAAGATGGAGATGGTTTTTGTTCACATCTACATCTGTACAATAAGATATGATATGTTCATTACTTTTAAAACATGAAACATAACTATAGGACTAAGAGATTTGACTAATTTATTATAATAAAATATTTTGTTCATCCCCAAATACCAAATTTTCTCTAACAAAATATCAGTACCCCACTCAAATGTACAAAAACAGATAATTCATGAAACAAGAACTACACATGGCCAATAATGGGAAACAATGAGCCTCAATGATGAGTAAAGAATTGCAAAGTAGGAGGAGAGTAAAGTTAACCTTTCTTAGCTGAAGATGTATTTGTATTTTTTCTCTTCAACCCAATTGATTTCAATAGTATGGGAACATAGGTTCACTCAAATACTGTTGATTCTAGTACAAATCGATAGTTTGTCTGAAGTGTCATCAAGATTTGCTATGATAAAACTTTTACAAAATGTTTTTTGTCAAGCAAATTATAATATCACATGAGGTAGTTCATGAGCAGTGGTGTTGTAAGTATACTTCAGAGAGTCTGTGCCTACCAACCTGTGAATTCACTGCTTGCTGTCATGACCCCCAACAGGTGAGCTCTATTGTGCCCTTTACTGCCCAGATTACACAGCTAATTAGCTGGTCAAAAGGGGGGACTAGAATTAAGGGTCTAAAAGTTAAGCACACTAAATGAAGCAATTTGTACTTTTCCTTATGTAAGAAATATCAAGTACATTCCTGGTGTAAAATGTAAATATTACCTATAAAACTGAAGTTGCCTTTGAGGAGCATTTCCTGATCTGCATCCTAGTCTCTTCCCCAGGGCCAAACTTAGTCAATAGTTTTGGTGTGTGTTGCCTTTTTGTGCATATATGTGTATGTGTCCACATCTTAGAACTAGGTATTGTGCTGGTGTTTTTTGTTTTTAAATATGAATGCAACCTTTCTGTATCATTGTTACTTTTTGATTGTATCTTGAAGATCTTTTGTCACCAAATGACCCCATTCTGTTAACTGCTCCATAGTATTCTGTCATATGCAACATGTTTTATAGTTTGTATAAACTTTTGAACAATCTGAAACTTATAAATGACAAAATCATTTTTTATCTGAAACAAAGAGTTTTTCCAGCTGAAATACGGGGTTATTCAGGTGAACTTTAAAAGATTGGCTTTTTCAGGGCCGAGATCAGATGGTCTCAGTATTTTTCAGTAACTGTCACAAAAATCAAATAAAACCTGACATACCTTGTTTGATTTTGTTCAGTGAATTGTAATTATTATAGATGACTGACTGTCTTGTTCTCTGTATAAGAGCTCATCGGGCAGGAATGTTTTTTATCTATCTTTGTTCCTCGCCAAGACCTAGAGCAGCATGCATGTAGTAAAAAAAAAAAAACACAAAAAACCTATCCTGGGTGATTGGAACTGGAAGTACTTTGTTTAAAGATTCACATTCTGAGGCAACCTGCCGATACACTGGCAGATGCAGCAAGGGACAAGATGTGCTCAGGTGTGTGTCTACCTGAGCCCTGTATCTAAGAAACTTAAAACAGAATCCAAAACTTGGCATCCTACCTTTTCAAAAGTTTTCAGATAAGATGAAAAGCAATTAAGTCAGGGTTTATATATGAAGCACAAAATGTAGAAAGACTAAGTAATTGACAGGCTGTAAGAAAACCTTGTCATTGGGCCGGTAGAGAATGAGATGAGGTCATCCAAGCATAAAGTCAAGATAAGTTGGAGGGAGAATGATAGCAGCATTTAAAATCACAAAGGAAATTGAAAAAAACAAATCTGGCTACCAAATATTCCAAAAAGGTATAGAATAAGTGAGTTAGACTTGCAGTTTTCCTTGGAAGGAATTAATAAATATTGTTTAAAATGATAAATCAAGAGACAGATATAAAACATTGTTCACATCGTTTCTAAGCATCAGAAAAACAGAAAGTATACAATTTGGCTTTTATTGTGAGGATGGGGTGAGAAAAAAATATTGCTTTTCGTTAAAAGCTGTTACATTATTTGATTTTTTTGCTAAATGCTTTTTTTTTTGTGAAAAAATGTTAAGTGTACTCTGCTCTAAGATCTATAAAATATAGCTATGTTTCTGTTAAAATGAGTAGAACTTGATGAATAAAAAGAGTTTTTAGTAGTCAGGTTTTTTATTTTTTGTGTCAAAGTGTTCTTTCTTATTCTTACAGCTTCTAAGACCACGGGAGAAAAAGTTGGGACTAGGTAAGTGGAACCTCTCACCTGTCACCTGCTTTTTGACTTGGCAGATTGTTCCGTGTGTATTTTGTTTGGAACAGGGCCAAAATACAGTAACTCCCCATAATGATTTTTAATGATCTTAATGACATTTAAATGGTTGAGTTGCCTGTATCAGTCAAGGTCCACTTGGGAAAAGAGAACCACCACAAGTCTTTCAATATAGTGAATTTAATACAGAGAACCTGGTTACACAGGTGAAGGAATTGCTGAGAAGCCAAATGGATAGTGAAGCTACTCAGGGATAATAGCTGGAGGTTCCTACCACCCTAAGATGGAGCAGCAACCCAGGCTGCCCAGAGGAAGCTAGAATGATGAAGTCGATGATACCCGACTGGATTTGGAGTCATTGAGGATATGCAGTCAGTGCAAGGAGGCAGAGGGAGAGAGGGAGGCCACTTGACCTTTCCCTTCTCTCCTCTGCCTCTCAAAGCTGTTTGGAAGCCAGTTGACAAGCCAACCTGGGAGATTACTTGCAATATAGAGAAAGGCCAGAGAAGGGATCTGAGGGCAAACATATTGGACCAGCACACTGCCTTAGCTATAAACCTTTGAACATTTCTTTAAGTCATAAGTTTTAAAAAGGTACTTATTTTTAAAAAAGAAATCTTTCTTAGCCTTTAAACATAGTTAAAATCTCAGATGAGCTCCGTCATTCTGGGATGAAGATCTAAATGCCTTCATTTCTGTTGTTAGTCATCATTGCTTATGTAAATAATTGGTATAATTTTACTGAAAAACTGGAGAAACACAGATCTGCAAAATTGAATGTGTTATTCTGAAAACTATTAGTTAACTGGCTTCATTAAATGTTCTGAATATCTGAATCCAGAAAGTTGTTTGGGATTGAAATAATCCGGATACTGCCATGAAAGCAACCAAGAATTACTGACCAGTCAGTGGTATATCCAAAAAGCTGTGATAGTCACTTCTTAACAAGAAATTAGAAGAGATCAGCTTTGCTAGTAAGACAGTGGTGGTTTGGGGCCAGAGAATGCAGGAATCCCCAAATCCTGCTCCCAATCAGTTATCTTACCTGCCAAGTCCCTGAGGAATTTTTAGGCCTGAAGATGCTAAGTATTTGCTAGCTGTGCCTTTGGCCCCAAATACCAGAGCAGGGCTCTACTGTACCAGACTTCCTACAGTGTAGAAGACACTGACAAGGGAAGCTTTTTATGGAAATGGGACGATGAGAAGAGCAGAAGCAGGGAAGCTTGGTAAGGAGGGGTCATCAGAAAATGGTACATTGGACTAATGTAAAGTTCACGACAAAGAATGGAATTGAGAGATGTTTCTTATTGAGAGTAAATAATATTTATACTAGATCAGGATCATCTTTAGAGGACTAATGTATGCTTTTCAGTGCTTAACAATTGCTTCTCTGTTCAGATGTTGTATACTTAAGCATTTCCAGTGATTTTCTTTAATGGAGATAAATATTTTCATTTTTAGGAACTGCATATATACATGGAATGAAACATGCCACAGGAAACTACATAATTATAATGGATGCTGATCTCTCACACCATGTAAGTGGCATATTTCTTTATTAGTGATTTATGATTGCCTTAGCCTGTTTTACTGACTTACTGTTTATTCTTTCTAAATTTCAGCCAAAATTTATTCCTGAATTCATTAGGTAGGTAATTCTAATATTTGAAAAAAATGCACGATTCAAATCATTTATCTTACATTGATTTTGGACTTATTTTTATTTTTCTGTCTTTATTAATTGAAAAATGAACATGCTATTTTGTTAGCTATCAAAAATAAAACCAACATATAAATTTGAGACTCATGAGTATATAGTATGTGACTAAATGATGTGTTTTAGGAGCCCTGAAGAACTGATCAACAAATAATTCCTTTTTTATCTAGATTATTCCAGACTACAGAAAAAGCCAGTAGGTGACTTCCTGTTAAATGGAATTAAGCCCTATATCATAAGGGTGAAACCCCATGAACAAATAAGGTTTATTCAGGAATGCTAGAGTGGTACATCTTCAGGAATTCGTCAACATAATTTATAACATTAACAAAAAAAAATAGTGTGATTAAGTCTGTAGATGATAAAGTTTGATCAAATTCACCAGCCATTTCTAATAAAAACTTTATAAAGTACAAATGGAAGGAAACCACTTAAACATGATAAAGAAAACTCAGTCCTAATACAAATGTTTTACAAAATGGTGAAATGTGGAATCATTTCTAGTTCATCAAGATAGGCATACCAGCTAACATTAAGCATGAATATTTTACGTAATATTTTTAGGCAAGAATTTAGTATAAAATATAACACAGAGGGGAAAATCCACAGGTTTGTGTGTATTTTTTTGTCCCTCAAATTGCTGTATGATCTGGTCCCTGCCTCCCTTTCTGAACTTACCTTGTGCCTCTCCCCTTTGCTCTTTCTTTTTTTTTAAAAATATATTTTACTGATTTTTTTACAGAGGAAGGGAGAGGGATAGTTAGAAACATCGATGAGAGAGAAACATCGATCAGCTGCCTCCTGCACATGCCCTACGGGGGATGTGCCTGCAACCAAAGTACATGCCCTTGACTGGAATCGAACCTGGGACCCCTCAGTCCGCAGGCCAAAGCTCTATCCACTGAGCCAAACCGGTCAGGGCCCCTTTGCTCTCTCTACGCAGACATGTTCCTTCCATTTCTGTGCTCACACGATGATATGTTCCCTTTGCCTGCTCCTTAGTGGTCAATGATTTCCCATCCTTTGATCTCTGCATTGAATCACCTCAGAGATACCATCTCTGCTTATATCTCCAATACACAAAGCTCCTTTGACTTGATAAAGAAATAGAAACAGTGGTGTAGGAAATAGGAAAGATGCAAACAGGCCATATGTACTGGTAAAAGAAATTCAAATGGCTAATAAACCTAAGAAGATAGTCACCCTAGGATGTAGTCAGGGAGATGCAAATTAAATAACTGTAGCCCAACCTGTGTGGCTCAGTAGTTGAGTGTTGACCTATGAACTAGGAGGTCATGATTCGATTTCCAGTCAGAGCACATGCCCAGGTTTCAGGCTCAACCCAGGTCGGGGGCATGCATCATCATTGCCGTTTCTATTTTTCTCTCCCTCTCCCTTTCTCTCTGAAATCAATAAAAATATAATTAAAAAAATAAAATAATTAACTATGTTGTTATTACCCATTAGTTTATTAAACTTAAAATTTTAATTCAGCAATACATCTAGCACCAATAAAACTGTAGAAAATGAGCACACTCAAATATTGCAGGAAGAAGTGAGTTGCTACATTTTTGGAAAGTAATTTCTATGGTGAGATCTGTTAGGATTATTTTAGCAATTCCATTAAGTTCTACTTTGTGTAGTCTAAGCAGCAGGCTATACTATTTATTGTGCTTGTGCTCTTGGAAATTGGGGCACCCATCATGGAAACAACCATATGAGTATACGGGTTAAATATTCTATGAAATATTTTTGCAGCTATTAAGAAGAATGGAGACCCTAGCCCATGGGAGTCAGTGGTTAGGGTGTTGGCCCGGGTACCAAAGAGTCTTGAATTTGATTCCTGGTCAAGAGCACGTACCTAATCCTTGGCCCTCGTTGGGCGTGTGCAGGAGGCAACCAATTGATGTGTCTCTCTTACATGTTTCTCTTTTTCTCTCCCCATCCTTTCCTCCCTTCCAGTCTCTAAAAAACAATGGAAAAATATCCCTGGGTGAGGATTAACAACAACAACAAAAAAGAATGGGGAAATCCTCTGTCGACTTTGTAGGGATATCCATGATTCCATGATCTGTATTATTAGGTGACAAAAAGCAAGTTGCAAAACGTACTTTTTTGGGATTCCAAATTTGTAAAAGTGACATAAAACACTATAGGGAGTCCTGTCTTTGAGTTGTCTTTCTGTAAACAAAGAGAACGATCTAGAAGGTTGCCAGGCTGTTTTAGCATTGTTTACTTCAGGTACAAGAACAGAAATTCAGGGGGATTGTGTAAATTTAATTTTATTATTACATTTTAGGATGGTTTCACATTGTGCAGTCAGCAAATATACTGTTTTAAATATCAATGAAGGAAGAAAAGGATCAAGTTTGAAAAGCTTACTTTGAAAGACCTTTCAGTAGTAGTAATAATTCATCTATTGCCTTGGCATTGTTTTTCCTAGATGCAAGTCTTAACAGTTCTGTTTGTGTAACTCTTGAAAATAACTATTGAAAGCCCAGTAGCTTTCTCTAATTGACAGCTAATTTATTTGTTCTACAGAAAGCAAAAGGAAGGTAATTTTGACATTGTCTCTGGAACTCGCTACAAAGGAAATGGAGGTGTTTATGGCTGGGATTTGAAAAGAAAATTAATCAGGTATATACATGTGCTATGATTACTGTTTTTTTAGTGTAACTACTATAAATATGTTTATAACAGGTATTTAGGTTAAATTACCATACTGCCTTGGTATTTGTGGGATCAGAGTATTAACTTCCAATAAATATTTCCAGATAGCTTCTTACCTACAATTTTTCCTATGATTATTTTATTTGGGGTATTTTTCACTAAGGAAAAATCAACATAAACCTTTGAACCTTTGGTAACAATGGTATGATTCAGCACAAATTTATTCTCTGGACCTTCAGCTTTGATTTTAAGTGAACTATTCATCTATATTTTGGGACTATTAAGGTAGTTTTCCATATGTATTTTTTATCGTTTTAAGTAAATAAGACACTTAATTATTTCAACCTTTTTTAAGGAGCATAAAGTAGTGAGGCTTTGTAGTCAGACCTGGGTTAAAATCCTGACTGTGTCACTTAATTATCTGTCACCTTGCATGTTTTCCTAAGCTTTACTTTCCTCATCATAAAATGGAAATGAAACCTACTGTTTCAGTTTTCTACTGCTGTATAACAGACCATCCCAAAGCTTAGTGACGTAAAACGACGACATTATTTCTTCTGGTTCTGTGGATTGGCTGGTGGTGGGTCCTCTGCTGGCTTCACCCGGGCTCATTCATGCAGCTTCCTTCAGCTGGAGAGGCAGCTATGCTAGAAAATCCAAGTAGCCTCATTCATCCATCCAGTAGTTGATGGTGGTTGTTGTCTGCATGTGGCCCCTCACCTTCTGGAAAACTATACCAGCTTCTTTGGTGTTCTAAGGGCTGCGTCCAACAGTACCAAGGCTGCAGCCATAAGGCTTCTTGAGTCCTAGGTTCTGGGACTAATTCTTGGTCTAGGCAAGCCCACAACCAAGGGGTGCAGAAATAGAATGGAAGACCTGCAAAGAATTTTTGGCCATTAGTATTTTTTTTTATCATCTACTTCATTCCTGTTGAAGATTCTGTTAATCTCAAGTTTGCCTCTTAAATGTGAATCTTGGGCAAGTCATTTAAAACATGTAAGTGCCTCAATCTTCAGAGAAATGAAGGGGTTGGATAAAAGTCGTTTTCAATCCTGCTAAACATTGGGATCATGTAGGGAGAAAATTACACACAACTGCTCCCTATTCATCCTTCCTTTCTCGTGCACACACACAATGCAGACCGTTTGAATAGCTCTCATAGGTGGGGCCAAAGCGTCAGTATTTTCCACAGGCTTCCCAGGTGACTATACTGCAGACAGGTTGAAACCAACAGCGATCTCTCAGGCCTCTCTGATTTCGGTCATTAAAACTGTTCTTAAAATTAGGGAGTCTAAATCAGAGACAGTTTACAGCTTTTAGTTGAATCATTTAGTTGTAAATGTCATTAGTTGTTCATGTCTGAGCTGACTTAAAGTATAAACTCCTGAGAAAGGTTGTTATCACTTGTGCAAGGTCTCATTTATATGGTTCAGAACCAGAATTTGAATCCAAGTCTGTCTGACTCTTGCTGCACTTTAAGAGACCCCTATTTAAAAATACATTACCTTAAATACATGCAGATACACACACACACACACACAATATGTAGATATATATACTTAAATTTCCTTGATTACATACATATTGGGAGAGGGGAGGACTATGCCCTGGAATTTTTGTTGTTGTTGCTTTTAAAACAAATTTAAGGGGGGAGGGATGTTTTTGTTAGCAATTATCCCAGCTATATCCCTGTGTTATATTTTTTTAAATATGTTTTTATTGATTTTATAGAGAGAAAGGGAGAGGGAGAGACATCAGTGATTAGAGAGAATCATCAATGGCTGCCTTCTGCATGCTTTCCCTCCCCCTCATCCCCACTTGGGGATCCAGCCCTCAGCCTGGCATGTACCGTGGGAATTGAACTGTGACCTCAACCAGTGAGCTACACCGGCTGGGCCCGTGTTATTTATATAAAAATTATCTTTCCATGAGAGGGCCTTGGTGGTTACCTTGGCTGTGGAAACTTATCTCCAGGTTGCCCTAGAAAAAATGTTTTTAAATATGAGCACAATAAAACAGCTGCAGTACAAAAGTCACTTTTTTCAAGAGGGCTTCACACATCTTTTTGAAATGTTAATAGCTGTTAGTTAGTAATAGCTTGTAATTGATTGATACTTAGAGGTGTTTGAAGCAGTGCCCTAAAGTCATTGTTATGGACTCAGTGTGTCTGCTAAAGTTCATGTTAGAGTACCTTACCCTGTAAGTGTTGATATTTGGAGGTGGAGCCTCTGGGGGGTAATTAGGTGTAAATAGGGTCCTCGGTGTGGGGCATTCATGGTAGGATTAGTGCTCTCTGAAGAAAAGAGGAAAGCTTGGACCTCCCCCACTTCCTGTGTGAGCACACTGTAAGCCAGGAAGAGGTTTCACTTCCTTGGACTTCCTAGCCTCCTGCAACGTGAGAAATATCTGTTTAGCCACCTACACTGGTGTTTGGTTATAGCAGCCCTAGCAGACTAAGACAGTCTCGGATTGAACCTTGGACAATTTCCAGAGATTGCCAAAAACCAAAGCCCTCTTCTACTTACACACCTTCATTTTTTTTTAAAAAAAAAAAAGCGCCATTTTTATGCAGACCTGTTACCTAGTTGAAGCCACTCTCCCTTTGTGCTTATTAGAATCTGAAAAGGAAACTCCAGATCCCTCATCTTTTGCTAGCTGACAGATGTTTGAAATTCTAAATGGCTGCTGACAAATACACAAGTTAAAAATCTGCTATCATTCATACGTAAAGTTTAAAAGAGTGATTGCTTTATAGGTTCCCTCCAAATGTTCCTATTTTCTGAAAATTGAGAAACAACAGATCTCCTTGCACTGACTAAAAATTTATTTGTTCTATAGAATTAATATTTTTGTGAAATAGTGTTGCATTTATTTATGAAATTAGGATAATATTTTTAGTACTCTTGGATGTGTTTCTCTTGTTTAGAAACTATTTTATAAAGAAAATCTGATTGTTTTATTTGACAGCCGTGGGGCCAATTTTATAACTCAGATTTTGCTGAGACCAGGAGCATCTGATTTAACAGGAAGTTTCAGGTACAGTGAGAACCTGTAATTTTTTATTTCTACTGCTTATGACTGCCTAAATTTCTTGCTTTATAATGGCTTGTTTTATTTTTAAATGTGTTTTTATTGATTTTTTTTTTTTTTTAGAGAGAGAGGAAGGGAGAGGAATAGAGAGATAGACACATCAATGAGAGAGAAACATCATTGATCCGCTGCCTCCTGTATACTCCCTATTGGGGATTTAGCCCACAACCTGGGCATGTGCCCTGATTGGGAATCGAACTGGTGACCTCTTGGTGCCTGGGTAGACACTCAACTGCTGGGCACAATGGTTTATTTTAAAGAAATTCTTTGTGTTTCTTTCCTGTTTTTGTCCTGGGACTCTAAAAAGGCAGACTATAGTTCCTTAGAAGCTGCTAATGAAGCTGCACGTCTTGTAAAATATTGTGCTTTTTAAAGAGCATCAAAGGCAGAGCTCAGGTTAGTGTGCTTGTCCATATTAATATTAATATTCTGTCCATACGAGTGCCCTCCGGAGCGCCCAAAGTGACACTCACTACTCATTCTAAACATTGCTGTCACTGGTAATGTGCTCCAGAGAATAGCACCTCTTCCAGGAATTTTCTGCAATTTATATAAATATTTATAGCACTGTCCACAGAAAAGTTTAAAACCTTATTTATGTAGAGTCTTTTCAGTTACCTTGTTCTCCATGATTTTTCTAATAAAATTTCTTATTTAATTGGTACAAAACCTCCTGCTGGGTCCCTGAATTTTTTTATTTTGTTTATTCTCGTGAGAGGGTGGTGTATGTGTTTAATATTAGACCTGCTACAGTAGATGAACTATTTTATATGAGCATGCCAGATGATTAAAGCCTGCCAGATATTTGTTATCATCAAAACTATAAAATGCCTGTTCATTTTCATTGAAGCCCAAACCCCATGCATTTGTTAATACTTTCTATTACTTGGTATTTACTTTTTCCATTAAATAATGTTCATTAGAATTCACACACACAAATTAGGAGCTGACCATTATAGGTAATTAGTACCTGTAGTGTAACTGTAAGTCTTGAATAGCAGTTCAGAGACACTAAGAAGGTCAAAAGTGAAGGGAAATTTTTTTAATGTCTTTATTTGGTAAAATAAGAGTGTTTATGAGCCACGGACAACTGCCCTCTCCCCATCTGCCACTTCCCCCCAAACAATGAAGAGAGGAGACATCACAAATTAGAGACCAAATATTGAAAATGAAGCCTCTCTAGAATTAAAATGTAAATTGGTTAGAAAGCAGAATTTGGTGTGTAAAAGACAGATGTATCCCTTTTGTTCCACATTTCAAGGCAAAGGAATGATGTGTTATCTGATTAAGATCACTGATTACCATGTAGCAACAATGCAAAGAGTAGTGGCACTTGCAAAATCTCTGTGCAGACAGAATGGCCAATGGCTTTACAGGCCATAGGCATGATGACTTTGATCGAAGATCCAGGGTGGCTCCGTGGGTTGTGGAGATAGGAAGGGGCTTTGTTTGTTGGCCTAGTTCCCCTATTGAAAACTCTGCAGGTGCTTTCACAACTAAAAGGTGATTCATTTTAGATTCAGCAAACAATTGCATGCCAAGCACTGTCCTCATGTTTATACATTCTAATGACATGAGACTTACAGCATCACATGGGAACCCAGCTATGAAGAAAAACACAGCAGAGAGAGTATTGGGTGGTAGCACCTCATTGCCACCAGACCATCTGGGGAATGGAGGAGGGGTGAGCTCTGGGTGTCTTTTAGAGAGAGCAGTGATTGGGTGTATTCTGTGCAAGTATCAGAATAGCCACACACACACACACAAAAGTGAGCCTGTCCATTTCACTACTTTTAAATCATTAAAGCTCATTGTCCCTTCATAAGAGTAGTGATTTATTAAATACATGCTTTATTAAAGTTCAACTTCTCATTAGATGAAGTTCCTAGTATTGAGGAGGCATGTGTCTTTTACCAAATAAAAGGGAACCCAAAAAGACTGTAATCTGATGTAAAGCCATTTAATAGCAAAGACCACTTGGATCCTAATTATCCTATTTATTGGCTCATGGCTTCATTTATGCAGTATTACATCATTAACCATAGTTTTAAAGCTACTGTGGTGGGGGAGAAAGGGCGGCAATAAAGAGAAATAAATGTCTTATATAATAACTTTTTATGAGGAGTAAAATGACTTAAAGGGACAGAATTCCTAGCCAAAACCCAGTTTAGAATGTGATGCTGAAATATCCCATCATGATCATAGTCTTTCCCATAATCCCAATCTCCCTCCCCTATTTAATTAACTTTATGTGATAAATTTATTTAGTTTCTACTGCTAAAATCCTAAAACATAAAAAGGAGCCTTAAACACAGTAGGTTGCTTAGTAAATACTTATTGCATAACTATTATACCATCCATTTCTCCTCACTTTAGATTTATTCCAAGCTTATCCTTTTGAACTCTTATGGAACCTATGTGAGTAAAACAGTGCACACACTAGTCGTTCTCAGGTTCCTCTCTCTGTCATTTAATATCCACTTAAAAGCTTGAAAAGCCAAAAGAGGTAGGATTCCCTAGAGGAAGCCTGAGAAAAAAGTGAATGTGGGTTCCAGGTAAAGCCCTTGGGCATTGTAAATCCAGGTGGCCTTTAACTGGGAAGCGAACAAAGTTATGCTAAACTGCCTCTCCTAACTTGCTCCCAAAAAAGAGAGAAATTGCTGCCTTCTTATTGAGACTGGTGGTTTTATGTTTGTTGGTTGGTTTGTTTACCTAAGCGACTGAAAACAGGAAGCTCCTGATTGGGTTCAAGCACAGGACTTCCCTGCTCCTGTCTTGCTTTGTAAATCTGATGAGCTCTGTGTCTGGCCTACAGTCCACTACAATTAGACTGCATATTCATTCCCCCATTAAAAGTATCTGACTGGTGATAGCTGTGTCCAACCAGGATTGCCTCCCAGTTCCTGTCTAGCTTAACTAACCTAATCTTGGAGGGGCTAGTGTATCCCAGGAAATTTATTTAGATCTCCAGAAATAGAAGCTCATCATAAACATTTATGAGGAAACCCCTGTTAATTACTAGAGTCTTTCTTGTCATCTAGTGTATATTGTTGCTTCATCATCTATCAACTCTATTTTTCCAACTTTTGGAACAATTTCTACTCTTTCCACTTCAAAAATTAATTTTAAGAAAATTTTAAAAGTTAAAAACAATAGGCTCTGCTTTGAATAATTTACTTTTACTATATTTTTATAATTTCTGATAGTATGGTAGGAAAATAATTCTCTAAAAGATACTAAGAATTCATTTTCTAAATTATTTGCAAGGTATTTCATGACCCTTCTGTTTCAGGACAAATGTTTATCAACTTATTCATGCACTGGTAGGATCCCTAGCGGCTGCTGGCTGCCAGCAGGGGGCCTCCCTCCCTTACCCAGGCCGGCCCACTCCCTGGTCGAACTCCCGGAAGAACTCCGGTGGAGGGGACAATTTGCATACTGTGTTTTTATTATATACTAGAGGCCCGGTGCACAAAATTTGTGCACGGGGAGGTGTGTGTCCCTCAGCCCAGCCTGCACCCTCTCCAATCTGGGACCCCTCGAGGGATGTCCGACTGCCCTCTCACAATCCAGGACTGCTGGCTGCCAACTGCTCAGCTGCCTGCCTGCCTGATTGCCCCTAGTCGCTTCTGCCTGCCAGCCTTATGCCCCCTAACCACTCCCCTGCCAGCCCAAATTGACCCCAACTGCCCTCCCCTGCAGGCCTTGTCCCTCCCCTGCAGGCTTGGTCCCCCCAACTGCCCTCTCCTGCAGGCCTTGTTGCTCCTAAATGCCCTCCCCTGCCAGCCTGGTTGCTCCCAACTGCCCTCCCCTACTGGCCTGGTTGCCCCTAAATGCCCTCCCCTGCTGGCCTGGTCACCCCTAAATGCCCTCCCCTGCAGGCTTGGTCCCCCCAACTGCCCTCCCCTGCAGGCCTGGTCGCTCCCAACTGCCCTCCCCTGCTGGTCATTCTTGTGGTGGCCATCTTGTGTCCACATGGGGGTGGCCATCTTGTGTGTTGGAGTGATGGTCAATTTGCATATTACCTCTTTATTTTATAGGATGATGACTAGTAAAATTTTTAGGTCTTAAAAATACTAGTGAGCCGAAACCGGTTTGGCTCAGTGGATAGAGCGTCGGTCTGCGAACTGGAGGGTCCCAGGATCGATTCCGGTCAAGGGCATGTACATTGGTTGCGGGCACATCCCCGGTAGGGGATGTGCAGGAGGCAGCTGGTCGATGTTTCTCTCTCATCGAGTTTCTAGCTCTCTGTCCCTCTCCTTTCCTCTCTGTAAAAAATCAATAAAATATATTTTTTTTAAAAATACTAGTGAACTTTTTTTTTTTTTAATTTAATCCTCACCCAAGGCTATTTTTCCATTGATTTTTAGAGAAAGTGAAAGAGAGAGGGAAAGACAGAGAGAAATATCAATGTGAGAGAAGCACATTAATTGGTGCCTTCTGCACAAGCCTCAACCAGGGCCCAGGCTGGGGAGGAACCTGCAACCAAGGTACATGCCTTTGACCGGAATCAAACCCAGGACCCTTCGGTCCGCAGGCCAAACCAGCTAGAACAGTGGTCGGCAAACCGCGGATCGCGAGCCACATGCGACTCTTTGGCCCCTTGAGTGTGGCTCTTCCACAAAATACCACGTGCGGGCGCGCACGTACAGTGCGATTGAAACATCGTGGCCCATGCGCAGAAGTCGGTTTCGGCCTGGGCAAGTCTATTTTGAAGAAGTGGCGTTACAACACTCAAGGGGCCAAAGAGCCGCATGTGGCTCGCGAGCCGCGGTTTGCCGACCACTGGGCTAGAACACTAGTGAACTTTTTGAAGGGTCAGGATGCATGTAGACAAGTGTATTTATCTAGGTGTTTATATATTTTTTAAAATTTCATACAGGTTATATCGAAAAGAAGTTCTACAGAAATTAATAGAAAAATGTGTTTCTAAAGGCTACGTTTTCCAGATGGAAATGATTGTTCGAGCAAGACAGTTGAATTATACTATTGGCGAGGTATGCAATTAATGGTAAATAATATGTTACAGTCCTTATAAATAATGTTTAGACTTTTTATTGTAAAAAGTTTAATTTTCATAACTACCAAATAAATGTGAAAGGCTCCAGCTGTTGAGAATGCCCATGCACTAACGGGTGAAAATTCACATCCCTTTCACAGCAATACATTTGACCTACCAAGATTAACAGAAAGGCAGCATTCCCTTTTAAATAATTAAAAGTTACTGGTATCTTCTCCATCCTTGCCCTTTCTTCTGACCACTCAGTATTCTGGGATGAGTCTATTCGCTGCTTTCCTCTTGCCATAGTCCACACCCACCCAGCTTTAAAGTGAATGCTGAGTTCCATTGCCCATTTCCTATTAGTAAACGAAAAGCACAGGAGTAGCGCGGGGGAGGGAGTAAGGGTCTGTAATATTTACAGCTAGCTCGTGAACTATTAGGGAATACTCTCCTTGTTTAACACTAAGACTCTTACTCAGAGCAAGAAGTAGCTAACTAGAATGCCACGTCTCTTGTGGAAATTACAAAATTTTTAACTTAATACTAAAATATAATGACAGCTAAATTTGACAGACTAATGAAAAAATTAAGTGAAAGGCTATTTTACTTTTGCAGTATAATTTTTCCTTGAAATTCAGTCAAACTTGAGTAAACCAACTTAATATGCAGGACCAATGCTTTCAAACAGATGTCGATTTGGTTGATAATAGCCCATTTTTAGATAATAAAGTGCCTGTTTAATTTTTAAAAATCCGAGGA
This sequence comes from Eptesicus fuscus, assembly GCF_027574615.1. Taxonomy (NCBI): domain Eukaryota; kingdom Metazoa; phylum Chordata; class Mammalia; order Chiroptera; family Vespertilionidae; genus Eptesicus; species Eptesicus fuscus. The sequence goes on from NC_072484.1 coordinate 9,901,634, forward strand.
GGTGCACACAGTTGCTGTAAGAATGGAAGGAATTGCTTCAATTTAAAGGAATTGCTTTCATAGGACTTACCTTGTTTTGGTTGTATTAGTAATTTGTATATGCCTGCTACGCTGCCTTTCTAATATTTTTGAAGGCTGACTTAACGTATATTTTTTTAACTAGGTTCCAATAACATTTGTGGATCGTGTTTACGGTGAATCCAAGTTGGGAGGAAATGAAATAGTCTCTTTCTTGAAAGGATTATTGACTCTCTTTGCAACTACATAAAAGAAAGTTATTTATTTATCACGTTCATTTCAATTTAAACAGAGGAAGCCTGGTTGCTGATTTTTATAAAATGTACTCTTAGAGCATAAATCATAGGTAAGGTAAATTTCATGCAAATCTTTTTTTCTGAAGAAGTTCCATTTTATATATCAAATTAAATTAGAAAAATGAGCAGTGTTCTCAATTTTCTTTAACATTTTGCTGTATTAAGTAAGACCTGCAAATAAATACATATGGATTTTTTGCATAAAATATTGCTGCTTTCATTAGAGTATGTGAATGCAGATTTCTTACAGGGGAAGATCTTGAAATATTTTCTATAAAAACTATATTCTTAGCTCTTTGTACCTAATAGATGTCAGAAGAGGAATGCTTATTCATGAAATATATATGACTGTTTCTGTGTGAATTGAAAAAGAAATACACACTTTTGCCCTTTCTTTTAAAATGTATCTGAAATTTCTTAAATCAGATAAGACAATACATTTAGAGCACAGTTTTAGAGTTTGGTTCTTTGCAGCTGTTGAATTGGTGAAGCAATTCAACTGTCAAAGCAAGTCTATTTAAAATATATATTTGAATTGGAAACAACTTGACAACAGTTGATAGCATAGCTGTGTTTGCTCTTCTGAGCAATAACTTCTATCAGTAAAGAAAAATATTGATGCTATTAAAGCATAAATTTAGTTGCTCTTAACATACTATATAATGATTTTCTTTCACACAATAATTCTTTTCATATTATTTCAGGACCCTCAAGAAAGCATACATCTTTACTATAAAAAAACAAAAGTTCCTTTCTTATAGCTTTTCTCTCTGTTCAGAAAAATGTTCTGATAGTTTAAATGCAGGTTAAGTTGTTTAGTAAAGCCAGCACAAATATTCTTTTTACCTTCTCTAAAGTAGGTATTTCAAAAAAGATCAGTCTCTAACTGTAACATCGCTTTTGGATCATGAAGTATATTTTAAATTTTTGGGTGAGGCATACTATGGGCACATAAGCTTAAGATCAAGTTGACTTTCTTTGCCAATAAAAGGAGGAGGCATCTCTAAGTTATTTAATAAAAAATTAGTGAACAGTATTCTTAATTACATTTCCCTGGCTTAATTTGGCTGCCAAAGTCAAGAAATTTAAAGTCTGATTTTTTTCATTTCCATTTCTAACAGATCCTACCAGAAATGAATACCAGAGTATTAAACCATTGGTGCCATTTTGAGCTTTGCCTATTCCCATAGTTGAATCCATAGGACACATTGCAGTAAGAGCCTCTACTGTTGCATTTCCCTTTTACACAGAGCTGTGCAGGGCGCACCAGGGATCCACCTTCCTCAGGAAGTAACTTCTCTCATTATTAATTACTAGAAAAATCATCACTGTTTTATGTAAAATTGCTTTTAAGCTAACATAAATAAATATAATATCCTTTTTAAAAAGTATTTAGAATCTGTTCTCATTCATCCAAACCCGAAGTTGTTTTCATTATCAAGCATCTGGAGCAGAGATGAACTGAGTACCTCAGAGAACCCACTAGAAGTAATGCCTTCTCAGTCCTCCACTAGAGTAGATACCTTTTGCCTTTTTAATCTTTTCAGTTCTTACTCCCACAATCATTACAACACTATGACTTATTGAAGTTTACACTAAAGAAAGTATTTGAGCAGTGAAGACTTCCACCATTTGGAAGTTATTAGAAAAGAATCGAGACTATTTAGATACATTTTTGTACTAAATATGGTGACTTAAACATTAAAATCATTTACATGTGAATCCAGCATCCCTTTTTACTTTGTGAATGAGGCCAAGGATGAAATCCAGATGTTCTCCCTTTGTATTATCACTATGAAATATAAGTATATCTAAGGAAAGCTAAACTTAAGATAAAAAAAACTTGCTTATTTCATATTAGTTTTGCCTGTCTTCTGCAACATGTAATTGAGTCATCTTTGTCTCTCTAAACCAAATGCTTTGCGCCCCTACCCCCCTTTTTCTTTTACAACTTTTTCCAGCTATTGTTTTCCTTTGAAATACTGATTTGGGTTTTAAGGATGTATTTTATCACAATTTCCGAAATGAATGAAATACTGTGTTGGATGACACATTTTGTTAAATCTGCTAATTCGAAGGTTACATTGACTACATGTAACCATAATTTGTACTATTTTCAATTAAGGTAAGATTCTTTTGGGGTATTGGGGTATACCTTGAAATTTAGTTAAGTGTATTTACAGAGCACATCTTTAGAAAACAGGCTTGGTTAATCCCTCACTATTGGCATTTAGTATTTTTCAGTGTGTTTAGCCAATGATATAACTCTCAGATGCATCCTGCTATTAAAGGTGGGTTCAAAAATGTTGAGGAGATAATGTGTTGGTTGGGGTTGACCTAAATTTACAAAGTCAAATTGTCCATGTGCTGTCTTAAGCTATCAGATTGTGGGAGCACTAAAGGTGACTGTCCCTAGAACTATACAGTCAAAGTGTAGTTTTTAAGGATCTTGAGGTCCATTGGCAACATCATTTCTCATCCTTAGGCTTCACCAGTCTAATGGCCTCAAAACACTAGGGATCCCATTTGTTTTCTTCAGGCCAAAGCGAAGAGTCCATCATCACTGCCTTGGAAGAATGTCAAGTCGAAGGGCAACAGCCTGCCTTCTGTAAAAAACAGCCCCTGCCCACTGAATAGCCCACCCCACCAGGAAGGGTTCAGGCATCACCCATGGGGTTGCGTCTCATCTCAAGTCAGTGTGTGAAGCACGAGGCACTCACACCTCATTTAAGCTGGAGGCATCAGACACCACCAGCCAGGTGTCCCTGCCCTTCCCGCTGCTGCTCAGCCAGTGAGCGCTTGGGCCTCTCAGCACGTGGTGCCTCAGGGCTGCCCACACGCCCCCTCCCGCCAGATGTAGTCCAGGCCCAGCTGGGCCCGCGCAGGGATCCCCAGCTCGGCCACCTGACTGAGTGCAAGGGGTGCTGCGGCCCTCTGCTTGTGCTCCGCCGCCGGCACTGCGGCCGGTGGAAGGCGCCTGCCTTGCACACGGGCCCTGGAAGCGCACTGCGGCCTTTATCTGCGGCGCCTCCTAGTGGGTCAATGGCAAATCCTCTTGGTTCTCGCGAGATTTCTTCCTCAGTGGGGATTATATAATTTCCCTTAGGCGGGGTGGTGGGGTGCTGGCGCCACCCTCTTTCAGAAAAAGTTAGGTGACAGCATAATTGGGAGTAAGAGAGTTGTCCCTGGGGACACGTGGGGAAAGGGTACTGCGTCCCCCCAACACACACTTAGCTGGACAATGAGTCCTCTTATGCTAATGAGCACTTACGTCACTTCCGCTCTTTCTCAGCCGCCATTTTGGCTAGGGCTGGTTCGGGACTCGCTCTGAGGCGCTTGTATTGTCTGCTGAGGGGAGACGCGGGATCTGCCCCCTCCCCCGCCCGTTGCAGCCGCAGCCGCCGCCGGCCCGGTCTCCCCTCCGCCGCCCGCCGAGATCCATGAGCTGAACTCCCGCCCCCCCGGCCGCCGCCATCTTGTCCCCCCTCCCCCTCCCGCGGGCAGCGCTAAGGGGGATTTTGGCGTCTCCTCAGGCACAGCTCCCTCTCTCGGTCCCCGCAGCTGAGGAGCGAGAGGAGCGCGGCCGCCGCCGTCCGCCTGCCCGAGCCAGTGAAGCGGCCTCTCCCACACCCTCCGTCTCCTCCCTCCGCCCCTCCTTTGTCTGCACCGCTCGACGACGCCGCCGCCCGCGCGGGGACTGGAGGAAGCCGCTCGCGCCGCCGCCGCCGCCCGCCGCTCTGCTGCGCCCGCCGCGCCCCCCGGCAGCAGCCGCGGCCGCGGCGCGAGCCGGAGCCCGCCGAGGCCACCGAGCCCGGGCGCGCCACCGCCGTGCCGCCGCCACCCGCCCGCCGCTGCTACCGCCCGGCCCCCGAGCACGCCGGCCCCGCGCGCGCCTCGAGGCCGAGTCAAGGTAAGCCGCGCGCCGCCCTGCGGCCTGGCCCTCGGTCCGCGCTCCTCCCGCCGAGCCGGCCCCAAGGCACATTGTTGTTTAAATTGCCAGCCCTCCAACCACACACGCTCCTTTGCATACTCTGGGGCTGACGGGCCGCCCGCCCCGCTCGAACCGCTCCCCGGCTCTGCTCCGGGGGCCAGGCGCCTCCTCCTGCAGCCCGAACCCCGCTCCCCGCTCCCCGCCTCGGGAGCCCGCGGAGCCCAGCGAGCCAGCCTGGCCGCCGGAGCTTCAGCCGCTCATGGCATCTCCCTCCACCCCGCCCTCAGCAAGAACCGAGCTTCTCCCATCCCTGGAACTCAGCCTTTCCTCCCCCCTGCCCCCCGCCGGCCCCCACGCACACCCCTAAAGCCTGGGACGAGCCTTCTGCCAGGTCTATCCACCCATCGCTAGGGGAAGGCGGGGGGCAGTTTGGGGGGCGGGAAGCATGCACCGCACGAGTGAAAGTCTGCCTCTGCTGTGCAGTCCTTCCTCCCCAGTATGCCAGCTCCCCTCCTATCCCGACCACGGAGTCCTCCACCACCCTCTTCACTCAATCGCAGCGCCTGGTCAGCACGACCTCTTAGGAGCATTCTGAGCCCCAACTTATAAGATGGTAGAAAATGGAAATCCAGAAAGCTGCGAAAAGATTTTTTTTTTTTTAATGCAATGAATGGGGAATAGTTCTTTGAGCACCCTTTTATTCACCTCTTTCCTCTGAGCTGCCTGACTGACTGACTTCCCCTCCCCCCAAACTGGATGCCTGTCTGCTGGAAAAGGCGCGATTGCTTCTCTTCCTCTTCTGCCCAAGATCGGGCACTAAGATCGAATACCCTTTTTAGCCACACACACCCACACTAAGTCTTCTTGATGTTCTGCATTCACCAATTCCTCTGGACAGTTCTTGCCGTAACCCCATTTCTCAGACAAAGGCTTAGGAGGGAAAAAGAACCAAACTGTTCCCAGTGTTTGCCATTTTAATGCTGTCCATCCCCACACACCCAACTCCTATTCCTGATGCTTCTCGTGCCAGTGCCTTGAACCTTCAAAATGAAAAAGAAAAAAAAAAAACTCATGGGGAGCTTGATACAGTTTCTTTAGAAATCTGCATTGTTGCTTCTGGTTTATGGCCATGAAAATACCAGCCCCCACCCAAAATGCACCGCAGCCAAGTCGGCTAAAGGCTATGAGTGTTTGGAGTCAGTAGGGGGCGCATTCTCTGCACTGGGTAAGGCTGCAGACGGGGGGAAGGGCCCCAGAGCTAGAACAGGATGTGCTTCACAGCGCCTTCTACAGACCATGGGAAAATGGGCCTAGCAAGACACTGCACTCTTAGTTGGTGAGCTGACAGCAACATGGCGAAGGATTGAGTCAAGAGCAGTGATTTTTTTTTTATATCTTTTAAAAAATCCACCCTGCATTTTAGAAGTTCTTTTACTTTTCAAAACTGTTGACCCTCAAACAATCTACTTTAGTTCTTGATGAATCACCTTGGCACATCCTTGGTACACAGATTTCCCCTTGTCTGGAATTCTTCCACCTTAAACTTGGAATCATTGTCACCATATCTTTCCAAGGTCAGATGGTAAAGGGAAAAGCTTAAAACCTAAGAGTTTAAGCTTTGGGGTATTGCTGATATCTCCCTTCTTAATGGCCCAAATCTTTCCAACTCTTTGAGAGTTAATCATTCTTTAGATATGGTAGATGTTAGTGGGGTAGTAATTTCCATAAGCATGTAGATGGGTGTCATGATTTGCAAAGCCTTGTTGGTAAACATCTAGCCCACATTGAGTTCTCCGTTATCAAACTCAACAGTTGATTGTAAAATTTTGTTTTCTTTCAACTTTGGGATTGTAATTGCCATTCATTATCTTAGTAGCCAACCACCTTTGCAAAAGTGTTGACACTGGTCTTTGGTGAACACTCACCTTCTTAGGGTGTGTTGATTTCTATAGATTTTATTCTTGTTATTTCCATAGGTGTGAGATGCACAATGCGAAACCTGGGCCCCAGCTATTGCACCATGATGCACAGGGTTATACTTTTTGTACTGAACTAGATAGGTAGTCTAGTGGTTGTGCCCCGCACTACCATTTTGAGGATCTGGACTCCGTTTCTGCTTTGCTCTTTGGACCACATTATCAATTCACACCGGTGGGTATATTCATTTTGGAGAGTGGGAACTGCAGCAACAGGGAAGCCAGAGCCTTCTTCCTCCTTGGTCACCACCAAAGCCAACACTTCAAAATTTTAGCCTAGCCACATTCCTCAAGGAGCCGGTTAGAGATGGTTGCATTTGTGGGTTCAATGACTTATGACTTGTTTAAGAGAAAAATTTTAATGTTTTGTAGTCTGCACTCTTAACATAAAGTATGTTAAGTTCTCAGTTATGCTCTTTTGGTGATCCAATCTCAAGAGTTGTTAAGCTTCTAAAAACCTTAAAGGTTCTCTGATCAGAACAGGCTTTTCCATGAACATGTACTTGCTACCAAAGATTGGCTGGTTGTTGATACTCAGGGGTACTTCAGGTATTTTATATAGATACACCAAAATAAATTTATGGGGAAATAAATTGTTGTATTATTTGATACATAGTTGACCACTTTGGTGCTTAAGGGAGACTTCTCACTGGACATTTGCTACCAAGTAACATTTTGGTGAGTGAAAAAAAAGGAGGCAGTTACATTCAGGTATTCCATTATGAACTTAACTATCTTGCTTTTAAATTATTTAGTAATTACAAGAATCAGATATTTAAACTAAATGGGTATTGTTTGTAAGTTTTAAATACTGTTTAGTATTTGTTAAACATATAATTTTGATCTGTATTTGGTTTTTGATATATTGTTACACATAGTTTTAAATGAGTAATTTGAAGACAATTTCTTATTTGAGGGTATGTTTGAGATGAAATTTTTAAAGATTCTATATTTAAGATACAGTGATGACATTATTGGTAATAGCCGTTTTTTCCCCTACAGTTGCTGTGAGCTCTTAGAAAAGGATTCTGTGGCTTCAAAGATTTCCCTGCTTTGACACTCAAAAAAAAAGGTCAAAACAGTTGGGCTTGAAGGCTAGAATTTAGGTAAATTGTGAGGGTTCATTAAAGTATAGTAAAAAGCCTCAATTAATTTGAGGGTGGGAATGGGTATCCTATCCTATTTAATTGAACATTAAGTAGAAATTCCTTCTTTATCTTGGCCCTTGTTGAAAATTTTCTAAGACTACCTTACCAGAGGTTGCTGTACATTATATAAACTAAATTTTTGATTTGGGTTCTTACAGTCTATAGAAAATATAGGTGATTGGGCTGTGAATCTAAAGACTACTCCCTCCTCGCCCTACCTATCTGGAAGTCATTGGTTTTAAACATACCACTGTTCATTTGTTTTGCTTAAATTTCTCTTTTTCTTCTTAAGCCAAAGTGCAGAAGTTCCAAAACTATTTATATTAAAATAAACATCACCATATTGAACAGATTGTCAAGTAAATTCTCAGTTACTCTTATTTTGATGACCCAATCTCAAGAGTTGCTAAGCTTCTAAAAACTTTAAAGATTCTCTCATTAGAATAGGCCTTTCCATGAATGTGTACTTGCTTGCTCCCAAGTCACCAACCAATAAATAGGGTTTTATCAAGTAAAATGGCCTTTGATTTTCATTATAACATACATACATTTATTTATCATTTATATTTGATTACTAAAAGCTTGATTAAGGTATACTGTGGTTTTGCTTTCCTTGTAACTACTAACAAATTTTGAAGAATATTAAAAATCGTATATTTTGAAATTTTAAATATTCAGCAATCTGTTGGTTGATATATTTAAGATGTACACATTCTGACTACACATTTAATTGAAAATTACAATTTAATAAGGAAGATAGAGCTGTTATAAAAAGTGGGAACTAATAGAAAAAAGATAAAATAAAATCTTAAGAATTTAAGTGTATTTTTTTCTTTTGAGAAAGATATAAATACCAGAATTGTATAAACTGTAATAGACCTTGGCAGAGTAATTCCATTAATACGTGTGTGTGTACACACACAAAAGACAGCCTGCTGTTTTAGACTTGGAAATGAAGTGCAGAGAAAAAGATATCAGAATTAAACATTGTGGAGGTTTTTAAATAACCTGTTTAAGTCTTAGTGAAATAAACTTTTTAAAAACAATGTGAAAGTACAAAAACATTTTTTATTTTATAAGATCAGAAATTAACTTTATATTTACATCAAGTTGCCCAATACTGTTGCATAATAAGCTACTTGTTCAACCTCGACTTAAGGTAAAAGGAGTTTCACCTTAAATGAATGTCTTAACCCTGTTAGGTCTTCCAGAAGGTAAAATACTTTCCATGAAAGTTTAACTTTCATTTACCTGTCTAAAATGGCATGAAGATTAAGAAAAATGCCGTTCCCTTTATAAATAATTTAATTATAGTTTGATTAACAGTTTGATGTGTTATTAGCATCACATAAACTTTCACAGTTTCCCTTCTTTCATTTTGTAAGCGCTCATGGTATTAAATCTGGAGCAAATGCCATATTTTACTGATGTGCACCACTATCAGTTATACATATTATATTGTTAGTTTGGAAACTTGGCATTTGAAACTGTTATGAACCAAAGTTCCACACTAACTGAGTTAATATTTTGGTTGTAAAGGCTGTTTCTTGTTTATACATTGGCACTTACCACCTTGATTTTTGAGACACTTTATAAGAGAAGCCATCTATGTTTTGCCCACTTTAATGGCCATGGTTCCATCATGACTTCATGGCTTTTTATTTGCCTTTTATTTTTTTACCTTGTTGAAAAATGATAGGAAGGATATGATTATGTTTCTTCACTCTCTTAGTGCTTCTTATACCTGTGTTTTGGTCAAGACCTCCCTTTGATTTCTGTCAGGTTAGGGATCAGCTTAAATGAGAATCCATATTCTGCTTCATTGGGAGGAGAAGACTCCCTTCACATGTTATCAGGCTTCTCAAATTGGGATGTATATTATACACACACACACACACACACACTCTAGAGGCCCGGTGCACGAAATTCGTATACTCGGGGTGGGGTCTCCCTCAGCCAGGCATGCACCTTCTCGCTGTCTGGGAGCCCTTGGGGGATGTCCGACTGCCGTGGAGGCAAGGAGAGGCTCCCGCCACTGCACTCGCCAGACGTGAGCTTGTCCTCTGGCTGAGCAGCGCTCCCCTGTCACCAGGTGGCAGCTCCTGCATTGAGGGTCTGCCCCCTGGTGGTCAGTGCGTATCATAGCGACTGGTCGTTCCGCCATTCAGTCAATTTGCATATTAGCCTTTTATTATATAGGATAATATATGTGGACCTGGTTATGTGGGGCTGTGTGTGTGTGTAAAGTTACAGGTAAAATGTGATCAAACTGTTTAAAGTGCCAGTTTTGACTGAGTATACATTTTTTTCCTAATCAGTGTAAAATGCAAAATTCTTAGCACTATTTCTGTTCTGGGTTCCCTCATTTCCATTTATGTATTCACTGTCCTATATCTTTAGTTCTTTAAGATGCACTCACAAGCTTCCTTGTTTTTATTGATCCCTAGCATGGTTCCAAGAGAGCAGCTAAAGAATTCTAAAATCTTAAGAATTTCATCAGTGTTTCAGAAATAAAGGAGAGCATAAAAGATTTTTGTTAATACTTTTCTAAGAGAAGACTTCCCTGAACATATACTACAATTTAAGGTTTAACTCAAAAACATGCACATCATCTATAAGAGGCTCATCACTTGTTTGACTAGCCCATAGAATTGAAAATAAATTTCTTCACATCCTAATTCCCTCTTCAGTAGGGATAGGTAGATCTGTAATTGAGTTGTTCAACTTTGGGTTGTTTGTGTTTATGTTACATTTCTCATATGACTTAGTTGATTCCTTTAATAAGGATGAGTGTAAAGACTCCCTTGCTGGCCTTTGTGGTATTTTATTTATTTTTATATATATATAAAGGCTAAGTGTCCATCTTTCCCTCCAACTGGTAGCTATGATGCACACTGATCACCAGGGGGCAGATGCTCAATGCAGGAGCTGCCAGGACGCCCACTGGCCATTTAAAAATAAACAGCACCATGGACCTGGAGCCGACAAACCAACACTTGGCTTCCCCCAAGTGGGACACAGGCCCCGCCACCACCCCGGAGCGACACCCCACCAAATCACAGCCAACACTGTCAAGACCCCATGGCGCAAAATGTGGCCTACAGCCCAGCCCGGAAACGGTCGCTGTGGGCACCGGATAATGACATCATATAGCAACGCCCAGCTTCCTCTCCCTAGCGACTAGCCTTGGAGTTTCTTCAGCCCAGGAACCGACTTGCTTGATAGCCAGGTGCAAACATTTTACAGTTTAACCAAATGTTTGTGAAGCGTTTTCCTGTTCCTCGTCTCACTTGATCCTCACAGAAGTCTTGGAGTAGGTAGATAGGAGATTTGGTAGAATCATGTTTTCATTAGCCGGAAAATGGGGATTTAGAAAGTTTAGAAACTTGACCCTACTGAAAAGAAGTAAGAAATGGTGGACCTTGAAAATGACTTCAGTTTTTCTCACTGCGCAGAATATAGTCAAACACTGCTGCAGTTAAATATTTTACCCTTTGTTTTCCCTGCGTGATCTACAATAATAATCTGCTTCATGTTGATATTTACTGCTGTGTTGCTGACAGTTACCTGAAAGAGAAGTTGGGGTGCTTCACTGGGCTTGAAAAAATTTAGCTAAATCAGAAAGCAGGTCTAATTAAGCAAGTTTATATATATAAAAGGCTAAGTTGATTCACACATGCGCGATACATATAAAGCTCTCGTTGGCACCAATTGCACACGTGTGTTTCGATCTGTCATTGTCGATCGTAAATTTGGTTGTTTTTGTTGACATTCTGAAGCCCAAAGAAAGCGGCATCGTGGACAGAATATGTCTGAAGACCAACTACTGCCACAACGTATCTCTGAAGCCGAAAGAAGCCGTACCTCTGAAGCCGAAAGAAGCCGGCGGCGTCGACAGAATATGTCTGAAGAGCAACGATTGGCACGACGTATCTCTGATGCTGAAAGACAGCGACGTCGTCGACAGAATATGTCTGAAGAACAACGATTGGCACAGCGTATTGCTGAAGCTGAAAGAAGCCGACGTCGTCGACAGAAAATGTCTGAAGAACAGTCATCGACAAGTACTTATTTATTAAATATTTATTAAGATATTAAAATATTCTAATTAATTGCCTTTCAATGTGCACAAATCTGTGCACTGGGCCACTAGTAAAATAATATTGATGGCTTGCCTGTTTTATTTAAAGTACTTTATAAACCATTCTCAATTCTTTCAGAACTGTCCTTGTTTCACAAGTAGGGAAATTAAGGCAATACCACGTGCAGTAATGAAATGAGCCCCCAGAATACGTCTGAGCTGGTTCCCAGGCCTGTGCTTGGAACACTGGCTTTTATAATGCTCCTGTGAGCTGTTTGGTTAATGAAGGCTCAAATGAGTGCTTCATAACTTCATAGTGATGTTCTGTGCTTGTATGTCAGCTACTGCCCAAGGATCCCAAATGGGCTCCACAGTTACACCCTACCAGGACAGTGTAGATGAAAAGTGTGATGGTAGTGGTTAGTTGAAGTAGCATATGTCTGGTTTGAAGTTTACCTGTATGAGGATCTAAAAAGAAAGTTTGGGTTTGGTCCTGTTTTCCCAATATTTTGGTTTAGGGCAGTCTTTTGTTCCTTCTCTCCTGTGAGCAGTTATTTTTGCTTAGACAGATAATTGCTGGGTTTTGCCCTTCTGCCATTCCTGTCTTCTTCTGAACTCTTTATACTGCATTTAAGAGCTCGCGGAAACATGTGCTCCCCTTGAAAATCTGTAAAGCTTTCCTTTTCTGGCGAAAGCTGGCAACAATTGAGAAACCTGCGTGAGTGGCATCTTTTGAAACCTGGTGTATCTGAAAAAACTTGTCTAGTGGAAATATGGCAAAATGTATTAAACTTTTAAATTGGAAGTACCAATTTAAGTCAACAATTACAATTCTTATTCTTGTGAAAGGTGAATAGAGACTTGGAGTGTCCTTAATGTAAGGTGTGCTCAGAATCCTGATTCAAGATCATTAGACTTAAAATCAAGAAAAATAAAAACAAAACGTTTCTGCAGGAAATATGGGGATTGACCATTAAATGTCAAAACCTGCTATAAGAATAATGTTTTTACTACAGTGAATGCTTTGGTTAAATCTTGACTTTAGGAGATGAGTTAGAAAAACTTGATAATTTAAATGTATTATTTTATTTTTCAAGAATGGTAAGAAAAGTACATTCCCCATTACTATGGGAAAGTTATTTCCACTGCTTTGATAAATCATGGAAAATTTTTTAAGGGGTTGAAAATAAGCTACTTTTGTTTTACGCCATTTAGATGCAAAGGCTAGCCGCATACTTCTGGAATGATTCCAGAGGGCATATCTGGATGTCCTCTTAGGCCTGGTGTGAATTGGCTTCCTTTTTTCACATTTCTTGTAAGTCAGGTTTTCCACCTGTATTGACAGCAAGCAGCTCTATGGTGTTCTTACGTAGATAGCAAAGTGTTGGAATCATGTCCTGCAATGTGTCCCTGCTTTGCTGGAATGCCTATTTTAAAAGTAGTAAATTGGGAAATGCTCTCCATCTCATATTCCCTGAAGCTAGATTAGGATGTTAGAGATATTCTCAATCTTTTCTTATTAAGCAGTAAGGCATCTTTCTCCCTTTCAAATAAATGTTATGTGAACTCTTGTTTATAAAATTAAGGGTTGCAGGGGAGGGGAGGGAGGTCACACCTCTGGTTGCAGTTGCTCAGCTTTCATCACATCCCTCAGGCATCATCTTCCCCTCCATCCAAATTCATATCTTAGAGTCTCTCGGCAGTAACTTAGACAGAAGTGACCCTGAAAACTATTGGTTCCATTGCTGTTCTAGGAATTCTGGTGGTCATAGTTAGGATTCTTGTCTGAAATCTCAAAGTAACAGGATAAGCAGCAACATAATAGCATTTTCACTAGTCTCTTAGTCTGCAAGTCTTCTTAAAAGAGGAGTGACTCACATTTTTAAAATAAATATGCAAAATCTATATCACACTTTTATGTCTCTATATAATTGTAAGTAATGTAGGTTTATTTTGGGTATTTGCAGATGTTCTATTGCATAAGAATTTTAAGTGCCACGGCTTTGTAAAGTTAAGGATATGCTTACTCTGACATGAATGGTTCACACACATGTATTAAAATACTATATGTATATGTGTAAGTTTGAATGCACATTATAATGTGTACAAGAACAGATGAATGACAAACACAGCTGATTCTCAGGAATAATAATAGTTCGTGCTTGTTAAAAGATTATACTCTGGTGTGAACTCATTCTTTTCAAAGTGATTTTCCTGGTATCTGATCTGGTTTAAGGTAATAATGACAACTGCTTTTAAGTATTAACTGGCATCATCTCATTTAATCCTCTGACATTTGGTTATACCATAAAAAAAAAAAAAAAAAACAACAACACAACACACACACACAAAACAGACCTCCGGAAGTTAAGTAACATTTTTAGGGTCACAAAAATAGTAAGAGGCAGAGCAAGTATTTAAACACAGATCTGTCCAGCTCTTAGGGCTGTATTCTTAGTCACTGTATCATATCATCTTTCTTTTTTGGCAGAGGAAAGCTTTATTGTGCTTGTCACCTTCTTGTTACAGAAGTTTGAAGTTATGATATTTTACATGTGGCTGATAGCTAAATTTTTGTCCATGAAAGCAAATTTTGATGTAGGCTGTAGGTTTTACCCTTGAACCTTCTTTCTCCGTCCTTTTGTTAATGCTTCAATATCATTACCTTATACCTAAGACTCTGGTGATCTTGCAGACCTTTCAGATTGAGTAGGTCTGGAATGGCTGTAATCTTTTTCTGTACCACTACATACTCTAGAATCATTTCAGTTTTGCAAAACTAAAAGAAAGTTGAACTTCTTATTAAAGAATCCCCGCTGCATTGAAGTTAAGGCGGAGTTAATTGGAGCCTTCGATATTGACACAGTGAGATATAGCAGGTTCTTGAATAATGTTGTTTTGTTCAACAATCAACATGGTTTCAGATGAGAAGTCGATGTTGGAATAACTTAACTCCTGTTTATGTCAGTTAGCTCTGTGGTCAAATTGGTTCTGTTCTACATCTTGTCACTGCAGTTCCAAGAATCTACCAAGGATGACTTTAAATGAGGACTTACTACATAACTACTGTTCCCTGGCCTCTTGGATTGGAGCAGATTTGCCAGAAAAGTGAACTCTCTGCTAAGATTTTTTTTTTAAGTACTTAACAGTTCGAGGACATTCATATATGACCATAGAGTCACTCATTCAACATTGTCCAACATGGTCTGGAAATTTGCGTTTATTTATTTATCTTCTGTGTGTGTTTGTGAGGGTGTTTCTAGAAGAGATTAGCATTTGAATTGGTAGGCTGAATAAAGGAGATCCATCCTCACCAATGTGGGTGGGTGTCTTCCAGTCTTTGAGGGTTGAATAGAACAGGATGGTGGGGGAAGGGGGAATTTACTCTCCTATCTTGACCTACCCCTAGACTTTGGCACTCTTGGCCTTTCATCTCGGACTGGGACCTACACCATTGCTCCCCTGGTTCAGACTCAAGACTGTATTACACTGGCTTTCCTGGGTGTCCAGCTTGCAGATGTCAGATCATGGCTCCACAGTCTCAAGAGCCAATTCCTATGATGAATCTCCATAGTTATATTCTGTTGGCTTTGTTTCTCCAGAAAACTATAACTAACAAAACATATTAAGGATACATGAAGGCCCAGAAACTGTATTTTGTGTCAGGGGTACACAGATGAATAAAGAGATAGGAAAATGTAGTGGTTAAAGCCAGAGACATTGTCATAGGACAACCTGAGTTCAAACCCCAATTTTGTCCTTTGTCCCCTGCATGACCTTGCTTGCCTGTACCTCCCCATAGCCTGTTTCTCTCTTCTCCAGAATGGTGATAATGAGACAGGCAAGTAAGCCAGAATAAGAAGAATAGGGAAACTGAGACCCTTAAACAGTAGTTTGCAGCCATCTGGTAAATCCTATCTTCCCTAAACCTAGGACATTCCTCCCCAACCAGAAGGTAATTAGCTTAAATCACTTAGGAAGACAGCAAAAGTCCAATTAGTGCCATTTGCCAACCTCACCCAAGGACAGATGAAGTTAAGAGAATAAATCTCATTTTGGTACTTTAGCATAAAGCAGATTCTTCCCTAAATGCCCAGCCTTTAAACCCTCAAAATGGCCTGCGGACTGAAGGGTCCCAGGTTCAATTCTGGTCTAGGGCACATGCCCAGTAGGGGGCATGCAGGAGGCAGCTGATCAGTGATTCTCCTCATTGATGTTTCTGTCTTTCTCTCCCTTCGGCTCTGAAATCAATACAAGTATATTTTTTAAAAATAAATAAAACCCCTCAAAACAAAGGGCCCACCCAAGGTCTTCCAGGAGCATGCCCACGCCCCCCCCCCCTCACCCCCCCATGCGTAAGCATCTCCTAAGCTCTAAGGGACCCCATGAGGTTTGCAACCAGGGCAGCAGTGGGCAGCAGCAGTTCATACCAGGCAAACCCCTGAACCTGTTTCCAAGGCCCCTTTTTCTCTGACTCCTTAGTGGGCTCATTTCCCCTACCTAGTTCTCCTGTTATCCTAGGCCCTTTCTTGTTTCACTGTCCTCAGCTTTAATAAATGTCCTCTAAAATTTACCTGGGCTCGTGTTGTGAAATTTTTTCTGCACAACGTCAAGAACCCACATACTACCAGCTGGCCCTAGGCAGACCGGCTCAGAGCCACACCCCCTTTCCAGTAATAATAATGATGGGGCTGTTGTGCAAATTAAGTGAAGCTTAATTTGTAGGGCATTTGACAATAGTGATCATACAGCACATGCACAGTAAAAAGCAGCTGCAATGGTTTGTAGCGAACTATAACTTGGTTGATTCATCAGAAGTAGATCCTGGGACAAAGGGGATTATTAAAAAGTGACGAGGGTGGGGAGAAGGAAAAGGGACTGGGGATGTTACCGGACTGGAACCAGGATGGAACAGGTCTGTGTTGGGCCACAGGTAGTGTGGATTCTTGACTTCATGCAGGAAAGATTTCACAATATGAGTCTCAGTGATTCTGAGAGTATGTTTATTAAAGCTGGGGACAGTGAAACAAGGACAGGCTTAGGATAGAAGAAGCAACAAAAGACAGCCTAGGAGGTGGGGCTGCTTTGACTCTAGAAATGTTATAGGAAAGAAATGAGCCTATGCAGGGCTGTCTTGATTCACTGAGAAATAAGTCACAGTGACAGAAGTGAGCCAAGGTCAGGCTGCTGTTGACTCACTGAAGAATCAGAGATGGCCTTGGAGACAGGTTCAGGGGGTTAGCCCAGGACAAACTGCCCCTGCCCATTGCTCCCCTGGTTGCAAATCTCTTGGGTGCCCTTAGAGTTTAGGAGATGCACGCCTGAGAGGGAAGGAAGGCATGGATGTGCTCCCTGGAGAGACCACCAAAAATTTTAATTATAAAATATGTATAACAATATTTTAACTGCTTTTAAATGTACAGTTCTGTGACATTAAGTACACTCACATTGTTGTGCAGCCACAACCATCATCAATCTCCAGAACTTTTTCGCTTGCAAAACTGAAACTATACCAATTAAACAATAATACCCATTCACCCCTCCCCCAGCTTTTGGCAACTACCCTTCTACTTTCTGTCTCTGTAAATTTCACTACTCTTAATGTCTCATAGGAGTGGAATCATACAGTGTTTGTCCTTTTGTGACTAGCTTCTTTTATTTAGCATGTTTTTGGGGTTCATCTATGTTTCCAGTAGCCACATTTAAAAAAAACCAAGAAATTAAAATATTTTAACTCAGTATATCCAGAGTATTGATATTTTAAAATCAATATTTTTGTAAAGATATTTATGAGATACTTGGCATATTTTATACTAAACCTTGGAAATCCTGAATATGTTTTAAATGGGCAAAGGACTTGAACAGACAATTCTGCAAAGAAGATATGCACAACTGGCCAATAAGCATGTGAAAAGAGGTCAACAGCAAACTGGTGTTGAGGAGGATGTGGATAAATTGGAATTGTATACTGTTGGTGGGATGTACTGGTAAAGGTAGAGCTGCTATGGAAGCATAGAATTATGTGATATGACAACAAGATCTGGAAAAGATACTTGTACAGCCATGTTCATAGTGGTTTTATTCACAATAGCTAAAAGGTAGAAGCAACCCAGGTATCCATTAACAGATGAAGGAATAAGCAAAATGTGTATACATAGCTGGAATATTATTCAGGCTTACAAAGGAAGGAAATTCTCACATATGTTGTAATATGGATAAACCTTGGGGACATTATGCCAAGTAAAATAAGCCAGTCACAAAAAGTCATAGTTTATTATTCTATTTATATGAAGTACTTAGAGTAGTCAAAATCGGACAAAGTAGAATGGTAGTTGGTAGATGCACAGAGGGAGGGAGAAATGGGGAGTTATTGTTTAATATGAAAAGAGTTCTAGCAATGGATGGTAGTGATGATAGCACAGTATTCTAACTATTCAATACTTTTGAACTATACACATATAAAATTTAACATCTTAATGGTGTTTATGTGTATTTTACCACAATATAAGTAATCAAAATAATCAGTTCAGTTCAAACTAAGCACATTTTAAGCCTAATAGCTATTTGTGGTAAATATCTACCTTATTGGAAAACACAGTTCTTAAAATAGAAATATACAGAATTTTCAAGCAACATTGGTTTTCTTGCTGCCTGTATAAACACTGAAATAGTTTTTTTTTTTTAAAGGAAAACAAATTTATGTGTGCATAAAAATCTGGAAGGGTAAATATGATCCCAGTGTTAACTATTATTGTCTTTGTGTAAAGCTTCTTTTGTTTATTCTTTGCCTTATCCATATTTTGTAATCATATACTAGGTCTAATTGATGGGGGTGGGAACCAGCTTCCTTAGATACAATTCACAGATTGAAAGTGTACAATTAAATGTTTTTAGTATATTCACAGAGTTATGCAACTGTCACCAGAATCACTTACAGAATATTTTTACTGTCCTACAAAGTACCCAGTTAGTAGTCACATTCTATTTTTGCCTCTAAATCCCCAAGCCCTAGGCAACTTTAACCTCCCTTCTATCTCTGAAGATTTGCCTTTCCTAGACATTTCATGTAAATGGAATGATACAATAAGTGGACTTTGTGACTGACTTAACAATGTTTTCAGGGTTCATCCATGTTGGAGCATGTATCAATACATCATTCCTTTTTGTTTGTGAATCATATTCCATTGTGTAGATGTACAGTATTTTATTTATTCACTTACCAGTTGAAGATTTGGGTTGTTTCTCCTTGGGTATTATGAATACTGATGATAACGTTAGTGTACAAGTTTGTTGTTACTGTTTTGTGGATGTATGTTTTATTTCCCAATTGCTTTTTTAACAAAAATGAATGGAACTTTTGAGGGGAAAGTTGCTGAAGAGGCAGTTACAAGCTGACTAGCCTCCTGTCTAGCCCTGCCCTCCAGGAAAAGGAAAAAAAATCACCAAAGCCTCTGCTTTCCCAAGCAAGTTTGGGAAGAACATGCTTTGAGTATTGATAATAAGATGATAAATGAGAAACATAGCATACTTTTGTTTTTTTAAAAGCTATTTTATTTAAGGATACCAAGGTTATGGCTTTCCTTTTGCATGATACTTACCATTACAATTTGAGTAGAAAGATATCTTTCAGATGCGACTATCCAGTGAATGTTGGCATCCACGGTGATGGTAAAGAGCACTGTAGGGCAAATGGTCTCAGAGCTGAGTTCTTGTTGCAATTCTTTTCTGGGAGTGATTAGACTAACCAGAGATGAGTGTACATTCTTGATCACCACTTGAGCTAGTTTGGCTAACATTTTAACCTCACTTCATCCTGGGGATTGAAATTCTAGCCCTTTTTGGATATACATATGTACCATGCTGCTGTTCACTTTTAATTAATGTCAGAGATCAGAGCTTCATCCGTGGGAGTAAGGAGTGCTGCATCCTAGATCTGGATATAAGTGTGAGATCCAGTTCTGACACTGACAAACTGATCATCTTTGGACCAGTTGCTTCACCTCAGTTGCTAATATGTAAAGTGTGAAGAGTTTAGATTAGACATCCCGTAGGTTCTTTCAGTGATTCAAAGTGCTGCTTTTCCGTAACATTGCAGTTGGTATTGTGACTTGGACTATGAATCGCAATCTCTTATCTTTCCTAAGGCTTGTACTGGACATTGGTTCTTTTTCATTTTGCAATCAGAATGTTCATGCTCCTTCAATTGAGGAGATAACTTAAAGAAAGCTGATGTTACTTCCTTTTTAATCAGACGTGGGTTCAGCATAGAATATATTTTTTCCACTAGTTGAGCTAGCTAATGCTGATAAGACAGCACATATGCAAAAAAAAAAAAAAATTATTTGGGTGATCATATGTGTGAAGTGCCTGCCACTAACACAAATACACCTTTCAGGAGCATTAATTTAAAAATAATATCCAGCTGAAACCGGTTTGGCTCAGTGGATAGAGCGTCGGTCTGCGGACTCAAGGGTCCCAGGTTCGATTCCGGTCAAGGGCATGTACATTGATTGCGGGCACATCCCCAGTAGGGGGTGTGCAGGAGGCAGCTGGTCGATGTTTCTCTCTCATCGATGTTTCTAACTCTCTATCCCTCTCCCTTCCTCTCTGTAAAAAATCAATAAAATATATTTTAAAAAAATAATAATAATAAAAAATAAATAAAAATAATATCCAGAATGAGAGAAGTATTATCCCACTTGACATTCTGATTATATCACATATGGAATATCAGTTAATTCAGGTCATCAAAGAGATTGACAAGCTGGAGCCTATCCATTGGCTTACTTATGCAATAGCAAAAGGAATGGTGAAAAGAACTGAGCATGGTTAACTTGGAGAAGGGGAAAAACTTGGGAAGGAGGGAGGAGATGTCTTAAAAACTTTAGGCTGTTATATGACTAAGTGATTAGACTTCTGTAGTTGACCTGAGAGTTGTAGGCAGTTTACAAAACCTTGTAAAGAGTAAGCTTGTGAACAGAGCTGTCCAATGTGAATCGAGTGGCCTGGTAGGGTTTGTGCTTCCCTCCTTTGAAGTGATCAGACATAGAAATAGTCTCTGAGAGCCTGGTTGTTTGTGTAAGGAATTCACACATTGTTTATAAAAAGTGGGTAAAAGTATTCCTATGGACAATTATTTTCATACAGAATGCTCTATTTAGGTAAATATACTCACTCTGCCTTCATAAATATAGTCTAACCGACCAAAGAAATAGTTATAAAAACTTAATTATATGGAATTTAATCATTGATTTGGTTAAAAATTGAAGAAAATCAAAGGTGTGTTTTTTATCCTGAATTAGAGGCAATTTGATATTTTACTCAATTATTTGGGTGGTGTGTTGATTTTATTTTCATTATCAAACAGGCTAGTAAAAGTCAATGCAGTTAGCAATTAAGCATAAAAGAAAACAGAAATTGGTTACATTTCCTTCCTGCTTCTGCCTTTGTTAACAGTGTTCCAGTATGATGATCCTGAGCAATGTAAGTGATGTTCATTTTTTAGATTTAGCTTTGGTGCAAGTGTTTCTAATTTTCCAAGTACCCCCCCTTTTTAGGCTCAACACTACTGCACATTGAGAGAAGAGACTACACTTTCTTTTCTCACCTCTGTCATGCTGTACAGTTTTAACTGCTAATCCAGAAGAGCATTCTGCCCCTGGGATAGTCAGGCAGTTACTTGTTCTGTGGTATTTGGGACTTGAGAAAGAGAGAAGACAGAGCTGCCTTTCTGTGAAGAGCTTCTGGCATCTGGAAGGTCTTTTACCCAAGTTTATAGGAAGGAAATTGAAAGATCAGCTACTTCTGTTCAGAACTATCCTATCTAATAAAGAGGGAATATGCAAATTGACCCTCACACCATCACACAGATGGCGGCACCCAGTCCCCTCAGCCCCGCCAGAGTCCCCCAGTCCTTTCAGCCCTGCCGAAGGAGGGGTGGCAGGTGCATGGTGTGGCCAGACCCGCCCTCGGCCCCCCAGCCGCCCAGGGCCGCCCGAGGCTCAGGTAACCAGGGCCAGCAGTGGCAGTGGCAGAGGTGTGATGGGGCATTGCCTTCCCCTGATCGCTGGGTCGCCTCCCGCCCCTGAGGGACTCCCCCTCCAGTGCATGAATTTTCATGCACCGGCCCTCTAGTGTTTTATAAAAAGACTAGTAGCCCATTTGCACGAAGATTCGTGCAATAGACCTTCATTCACCTGGCTGCCTGCACCAGTTTTCTGCCGGCACCGGGGACCCAGGCCTTGGCTGTGGCCACCGCCTTCTTTCAGGGTCGGGGCTTGGCCCCAGGCGGTGGCCTTGGGCTCGGCCGCACCCAACATCCCTGCTAAGGATCGCAGGAGCCGACCCCCAGTGGTTTCCTGCGATCCATGCAGGCTCCCCGCTGGTGCCCAAGGCCAGGAAAGCCTCCGCCCGAGGCTTTCCCGGCCTTGGGCTCCGCCACACCCCAACTACCTGCAACGGTTTCCTGGTGGGTGTGGTTGATGGGCGTGGTTTGGTTGGTGGGCGTGGCTTGGGCGTAGCGAAGGTGCGGTCAATTTGCATATTTGTCTATTATGTTTTATAAAAAGATTGAATAGGATGATTGCTTCCAGATTGAATGTAGGTCTGGGATCTTGGTGTGCTCACGTATTGGAGGGTGGTTCCAGCATGGCTTTACAAAGTTTGTTTGTTTTTTAATATATATATTTTTATTGATTTCAGAGAAGAAGAGAAAGATATAGGGACATCAGTGATAGAGAATCATCGATGGGTTGCCTCCTGCATGACCACACACACACACACACACACACACACACTGGGGATCGAGTCCACAACTCGGGCATGTGCCCTGACCAGGGATTGAACTGTGACCTCCTGGTTCATGGGTCAGTGCTCAATCACTGAGCCACGCCGGCTGGGCGAGGTTCATTTTTAAAAATACAAATATATAGACCTTTTCATAACTGATTTAATTTAAATATAGAGTTAGTGACACCCTTAAAAGCAAATAAGGTGTTTGTGTTCACTTCAGATCCCAGAATAGTCAGGAAAGATAAGCGCATGTTGCTTATAAAAAAGTGTTTATTGATGACCACAATTTTACTTAATGAGTGATGTTGACGGGTATTAAATATGTTGCTGGGGGGGGGGTGAGTAGGAGGAAAAGAGAGTGTATGAATATGGGAATGATCTTACTTTCTGCCTAAACTGTTTTTATCTTAACCAGGTCCTAAATGTTTCCACAGAGACATTACAAAATCAGGTGGTGGGCAGTGGGGGAGGGGGGAAAGTACCATCCTGGGTAGCAGTGAAGTAAGTGGTGCTTTGATTCTCTATGAGAATTTTCTTAAAATGCCTGTTTAAAGAAACTTCAGATTTCTAACTCTTAAACCCCAGTGTGGGTTATAAGGTTGTTATATACTTTCATCAGCATTAATTGGAATACAGTTGACTGCAAGGGCCCACACTTACTAGTATACACAGATTTTTTTCGATAAATATGTACAGTAATGTAAATATTTTCTACTATGATTTTCTTTATTTTCTTTAGCTGTGTTATAAGAATACAATATATAATATTAATATACAAGTGTGTTAATACATAATAACATAAACGTGTTAATCAACTGTTTTTTTAATACACTGAGTGGCCAAATTATTATGATCTCTAAATGCATAATAATCTGGCTACTCAGTGTGTGTGTGTGTGTGTGTGTGTGTGTGTGTGTGTGTGTGTGATAGATATATATCTATCTAGGCCCGGTGCATGAATTTGTGCATGGGTGGGATCCGGCCAGCCTGGCCAGGGGGAGGGGATATGGGCGGTTGTCCAGCCTGCCTGCTGGTCGAACTCCTGGTTGAGGGGACAATTTGCATATTAGCTTTTTATTATATAGGATCTACACTGAGGGGCCAGATTATTATGCGTTCAGAGCTCATAATAATCTGGCCACTCAGTGTATATTTTATTGATTTTTTTTTTTTTTTTTTTTTTTTTTACAGAGAGGAAGGGAGAGGGATAGAGAGTTAGAAACATCGATGAGAGAGAAACATTGATCAGCTGCCTTCTGCACACCTCCTACAGGGGATGTGCCCACAACGAAGGTATATGCCCTTGACCGGAATCGAACCTGGGACCCTTCAGTCCACAGGCCAATGTCCTATCCACCGAGCCAAACCGGTTAGGGCTCAACTGTTTATGTTTATTGTTAAGTCTTCTGGTCAAGATTTGGGAGAGTTAAGTTATACTCAGATTTTCAACAGCACAGGGAGTCAGTGCCCCTTAGTTCCACGTTGTGCAAAGGTCAACTAACTGTACTTCATTTTGAGTTAAGTATCAAGGGTCTGAATTTCTTAAAGGTTAATTTGGGTTGTGTTTATTTTTACAGCTTTAAAGACAACATCAAAGTAAAAGCTATGTTATAATCCTTAGGCTTACTGTGGGCTTCCTATAACCATATTTTGATCAGACTAATTATATTTAGGGGGTATTTTCACTAAACTATTGGAATTCTGTTATAGCCCCCAAATTTCCTGCTTTGGTTGATTGCCCACTAGGTCCAGATTTTATGTTTCAGTAGACAGCCACGTTGGCATAAGTTTGCATTATGAGCTTAGTTTAGACAAGTAACTGTTTCAAGGAGATATTTGGGGACAGAGAACTTTTTCTTCTTTCTTCGTTTCAACCCAAGCCCCTCCATTTTATTTACTTATTTATTTAAATATTCATCTAAGATTTTAGAAACAAGGGTTTGGAGGGTGGGGTGGGGTTAAAAACCACTGGTTTAGACTAAGCAGCTTATGTTTAGGTGTTACCCTGAAGAAGGATAAACATTCTTCCATGTAACCATCCTTGTCTGGCTCTCAATGCAATATTAGAAATGCTTTCCTTATGAAAATTGTGTTGCTTTTGCTAATATGCATTAGTTGTGACTGTGGTATATGTTCAGATTGCAGTTCCTGAATACAGAATAGGGCAAAGGGTTGTATTATTATTTATTAATTATTATATTTATTTGTATTACAACTGTAAATGTACTTTTGCCCATCCCTATATTAGAAAGTAGCAGAGTTATACCAGCAGGTGATAGGAACTAGGACACATGATCATATTTGCTTCTGTATATTCTGGTATGTTAAATTAACATGTATTCTTACTAGTAACGGGAACATCATATAAGAATGAATATAAAATATGCAGAATTATGTACTGGAAAATGCCATGCTAGATCCACACTTGTAATAGCTTAAAATAACCTGGAGAGTTTTAATTTGGAGGCTTTTTTTTTCTCCTGGCTTTATTTATCTGCCTGGTCAAAGGTTTAAGGTTGGGTTTTATGGGGCGGGGGGGGGGGGGTGTTTTTGGTTTTGTCTCACTTTCTAATGGCACAGTTATTAATGCCTTGTTTTGGTTTGTTTGTTTTTCTACCCCTAAAAATAGGGACTAAATTATACCATCTTTGATCTGGCAGCTTTGCAGAGGGACTATCATATAGACAAGCCCCATTGACTCTTGGTGTGTCAGATCCTACAAACCTTGCCTTGAGCCTGCTAAACTAGCACTATCATTTGTTGGGTTTCCCTTCATCTCTGACTCAGAAGATCCTGAGTTCACCTGACTAGATCCAAGCCTTTTGGCTGTGCTATATTTTCATAAGTGATTATAATTATGTTCCCCAGTTAATGACCTCTTTCCTTCAGTCAAGTCCACAGTCACTGATCCTGTATCATCATCCTTCTCCTGTACAGAATCAGCCTATATATATTTCCTCACGAGACAGTCTCTCTTCTGCCTTTATTTACCCTCTTAGTAGTTGGAGTAAAGAAGTATTTTTGCTTGGAGGAGAAGGAGGTACATGCATTTGATCAGTCTTATATGTAATTTATATGGTTGTAATTCATCTGTAGCCGAGGCCTATGGATCTTAGATTTTTATTTCAGTCATCTGACAAAAGCATGTGAGTAGGAGTTTGGCCGAGAATTAGTAAAACTTCAGTGTTTTGGCCCCAATCAGTAGATGAGGGTATAATTTTTGCAAAGATTGATCAGAAAAAAGGAATGTGACTGAATCATTCATTCAACAATAAATATAAATGGTTCTGAAAAAAAATTATTTAAGTCTAGCTCATCAGGTGTTATATGCTTACCCAAAAGCTACTTATCTTCAGCTCTGTTATTAATATATCAAGTTTTCCCAATTCTTAGAATTTAGAGAATGTTTTACTCTTTCCATATTGTGGTTTTTATTAATGAAACCAGGTCCAAAGCATCTTTCAGAATAACTACATCTTTCTGGTAAACTCCTATTCCGCCGATAGACCCAGTTACAAGTATAATTATTTTGCACAAAATTCCCCATCTCTCCTCTTCTATGTCCCACTGCAGGACTACCAAGACTTATGGTTACAAGTGACATAAACCAAAGCTTAAGCAAAAATGATAATGTGTTTGCTCTTATTTCTGAAAAATTGGAGGATAGTGGGACTGGCTTTCAGGTGCAGGTGGATAGAGGACCTTAAGCAATGTCAGCAGGAATCTATCTCACCCTCTACTTTCTCCGTGTAGTGGCAGGTCCTGACTGCTTTTCAGCATTACAGTAAGCCCCTTTGAGGCACATGCCCAACTCTGTACTGTCAATGTCTACTGAGATAAACTACTCTAATTGGTCGGCCTGACTCGTCATATATACTCTGCTCTAAAGGACGAAGGGGCACATCAACAGCAGGGGTGGTTCCAAGAGGAAGTTGGGCACACAAAAACAAAGTATCTTCTTTACGCCAATGACCTTGTGCCTACTGTGTGCTCTAGATCTGTCCCCTAGAGTTGATGGGCTGTTGAAGGATAAGAATTGTGTGCTGTTAATCTCTCTATTCCTAGTTTATTGACTGGCAAAGTGAAGGTGCTCTGAAAATTATTGTGAACAGATGAACAATGGTACCATTCTATTAAATTGGATATTTTCCCTTTTTTATGCCATGATCTAAGATGTTTATGGTTTGGCTGAAGGGATCTCTCCTTGGTATTAGGAAAATGGTGCTGACCTTGTGGAAATGGCCATCCTGACAGTCAAGGGTAGCTCAAGAGAAAGGAGGGAAAGTAAGCCCATCTCTACACAATATTTTTTTCAACATTACTGTAAGACATCTTCCTCCCTAAGATTAATAATTAAATATTTTGTTTTTAGCTCTCTTTCTATTCAGGCACTGAATTTCCTAATTATTCTGTTCCTACCCTTCAATCACTTAAGGTTTGGGCACCTTCTCCAGATTTCTGATTCAAAGGGATTTTGAGGGGTGGAGAGGAGGCCAAGGTAATTGTAAAAGTATTTAACCCTTTGCACTTGCTTGCTTTTTTCTCGATTCCTTTATTCTACTCATGATTTAATTTTTTAAATACCCCACATTTTACAAAGCACAGCAGTAGAATAAAAAAACTGGAGTTTCTTTTCATACAAACTTATGTATTTGGATTTTTTTATATTTCAAATTATTGATACATTCAAAGAGTAATTTTAATCTCTATAATTTTTCATGGTGTGATATTTTTTGAAACATTCACCCACATGAAGACCTGGTTTACATTCACATGTTTCGCAAATATAAATCGTCTCTCTTCTTCCTCCTCTGATTTTTCTGTTAGAACAAACAACACAATCTTTGTGTTTTTTGTTAGGGTGAGGTGTGATTATGGAGCTTTCCATCTAAACGTTGCTCTAAGTTAGTGGATAATAATCTACCCCTGGAAGTTAGTGTACCATCTCTGAATTCTCCAACAAGATGATGTACTAGTTTCCTAATAAATTTCACATGCGTTATCGGTTTATCATTTTTTCTTTTTTGGCATCAGTTGAGACGGCATTTACATTTTACTTGTCCTTTCATGCTAATGAAAACAAGAAAAGATACTGGAAAAATAGACAAAAATCCTCCTTCCCCCCCCCCCCCCCCGCGGTGAAACTACGTGTCGAGTGTGGCTCGACAAACGAGCTGCTACCGATGCTAACCGTGTCGAGTCACACTCGACATCCGAGTGCAAAAGGTTAAACAGTAATCAAATAGATAACATTAATGAATCCTGGAGCCCGCCATTGATTTGAAGTTTTCTCTTTACAGCAAGCAGGAGGCTGGAAAAAAATAAGAGTCCTACCTATCACCCATAATAATTGACATTAACTGATGGAGCTTGGTGGAGGCTTTCTTTCAAGGAATCTTTGGCTTGTTTTGTTATAGGCACATGAAAGCTCAAGAAGTATACACAGTGGCCCCCTAACAGCAGAATCTTTGTAAATGCTTTTGAGGATTCTCACACATGAATGTGTTATTCCAGCTCCAGATGAACAAAGTATTGGAAAAAATGGCCACTGTAAGCACATACATGGAGGACACCTCCATCTGGGGAAAGGGGCAGATAACGGAATTCCCAAGATTAGAAATGTCATGAAGACAGTTATAATCTTAGCTCAGAATATTCTACATCTTTCAGTATATAAACTTTAACCTGGGTTTCTCCTAGTTGCTAATCATAGAACAATGAACCATTTTTATATAGCACTTTCCAATAAGCAGAATTATTATTTTGTTTATAAGCCTATTTAATTCAGCCTAAATGAGTAAACTTGAGGTTTACTGTATGGCAGAAATATAACTTTTTATAAATTATGCTTCTTATAATGAAGATCCCTTATGAGCATACTCACTTTTTCAGAACTATAAGTGTATAAATTGGGTACCTACCATGCAGGGACCTACCTAGGTGCTTCATTCGGATGTCTTCAAACAACTTTGTTAGCTGTGGGTGGGCACTTAGAATGCCTGGTACTTACCATACAAGAAGGAGTTTTCCTTTCTGAGCTGTAGTTTGACTCCCCTGGATGTTTTCTGTATGGACGGGTGGCTTCAGTGGTGGCAACATTTCCAAATCTTTGTGTATTTGTTTTGCTGAGATGTTGAGCTACTAATCCAGGATGCAGAGGAAACCAGTAATGGCTGCCTTCTGGGCACATCTCTGCTCTGAAGTAAAGCAAGATTAACTTCCAAAAGTTCTTCTGGTTTTTGACCCACAGAGAGTTTATAAATGACTAGAGAAACAAGACGTCTCTTTAGCGTTTACATTTCTATAAGGTAATAGATCTGGCCTTGAATGCACATTAAATTGTATCAGAAGTGACTTTCAAGTCACCTCTTAGCTAAATATTATACAGGTTATTGGATGGCAGAGAATACCATAGTCATACTTTATAAGTGGTAGGAGTCCATCTTGAAGGTGAGAA
The DNA here is from genome assembly GCF_027574615.1 of Eptesicus fuscus. NCBI lineage: Eukaryota > Metazoa > Chordata > Mammalia > Chiroptera > Vespertilionidae > Eptesicus > Eptesicus fuscus. The sequence goes on from NC_072484.1 coordinate 9,930,332, forward strand.
GGCTGTTTTTCTCAGTGAAATACTTTGGTTCTTCATATAGAATACTAGAGGCCTGGTGCACGAAATTCGTGCACTTCGGGAGGGTCTCTCAGCCTGGCCTGCACCCTCTCACAGTCCAAGAGTCCTCAGGGGATGTCCAACTGCCGGCTTAGGCCCACTCCCCCACGGGAAGCGGGCCTAAGCCAGCAGTCGGACATCCTTAGTGCTACTGCGGAGGCACGAGAGGCTCCCGCCACTGCCGCTGTGCTCGCCAGCTGTGACCCCACCGATGCACGATTGGGGCCTTTGGGGCTGGGGAGGGACATGGGAGGTTGGCCAGCGGGGGAGGGACCGCAGGAGGGCTCCAGGGTATGTCCAGCCCATCTTACTCAGTCCCGATCGGCCAGATCCCATCAGCAAGCTAACCTACTGGTCAGAGCATCTGCCCCCTGGTGGTTAGTGCATGTCATAGCAAGCAGTTAAATGGCCAACTGGACGACCAGACACTTAGTATAGTAGGCTTTTATTATATAGGGTTATATAGGATATTGAGACTTCTAAGTTCTGGTAATATATTCAAATTCAGAATTTCTAGGAGTTACTGTTTGTTTTGGTAGGGTTCACTCTTTTTTCCATTTTTCACAGTTAATTGATTTTCGCATTAGAATAATAAATGAGGTAACATGGTATTACATTTGAATTAGTTGACTTCATGATTGTGGTTTACAAATGGTAGTGGTATTATAGAGTAATAGCCTTTATTAATTAGAAAAGCAGGTTTGCATGTATTACGTTTTAATTCTTTGATGCTTTTGTTTTATGCCTTTGTTTTTGTTTTTAAAGCAACTTTATATACTGTAAAATTGATTTAGATTATTAAGTTGATGATAAATTGTTATCGTTTTTTAAAATAAACATTTATGGTCTCATTGGAAGCCTTACACATTCTCATCCACCCAAGTTTTACTAACTTTATGTTCTTAACCGTTGCTTTTAAGGACCTGGGGAAAGTGAATAAAAATTTTCTTCTTTGATAGGTCTTATCATTTAAATAACTTTTCATTTCCCTCACCACATATACAGGCTTTTCATTTGTCAAGATTCCCCTAAAGTCATATAACAGTTACTATTATTTGCTCTGATGCTGTGCCCAGCTTTCCCCATCTCAGCATTCATTCCATGACCATAAGTGAGTGCCTTTGTCCAGGAATGGCGCTGGCTGAGGGGCAAGTTACACAATCATTAGTATCTTTTGTGGTATACAGAAACTTTTAAGAATGTTTCTTTAAAAATACCATAACAAGCCCTGGCCGGTGTTGCTCAGTTGGTTAAGCATCAACCTGTGCAGCAAAAGGTCGCTGGTTCGATTCCCAATCAGGGCATATGCCCCAGGTTGCAGGCTCAATCCCTGGTCAGGACTCATGCTGGAGGCACCCAACTGATTGATGTTTCTCTCTCCCTCTCCCCCTTCTATCTCTAAAATCAATAAAAACATATATATTTTTTTAAGGAGTACAAGTCATTTTTTAAAAAGAATGCCATGGCAATTAATGTTCGAGACAATTCCCAGACAGCAAAAACTGCTTTTCCCTGGCACTCAAAATTATACGGTAATAATGCTGAAATGGTGAGCATTTTCTATTTTCGGAGGTTTGGCATCACAAGGAGAAAAGCACTCACACTTGATTTTTAAATAATCAGTATTATTAACCTAATTCTCAACTTTAGAAGTCCATCACCAAAAGTTTAACTAGAATTGTGCCAGGTTAGACTCATAGTCAATCTATAACATAAAATGTCTTGTTAAAAATAGAAAAGATCAGAGACCACTTATTTATGCCTGCCTCTTTTAAGTATTCAGAACATACTAGAATATCTACTCATCTTATTTTGTCAGACTGGGCCAGGGTTTTTGATCCTACCATCAGTGGAATTAGTAAATATTACAAGTTGTACATGTTTTGACTTGACTTAAATTTTTTTTTCCAATAGAAACTATGTTCCAACTTCCTGTCAACAATCTTGGCAGTTTAAGAAAAGCCCGGAAAACTGTGAAAAAAATACTTAGTGACATTGGGTTGGAATACTGTAAAGAACACATAGAAGTAAGTAGCATGCCATTTTTTAATTTTAACATGACTCAGCTTCGGATCCATTACTTTGTGTCAGCGGCCAGGATGGTGAACTCTTAGGTGTGATTCTGATTTTGAACCTCACCGTTAGCTTCACCATAGCTTTCTCAATTAGCCTAACTTGTTCCCTTCTCCCTAAAATGGGCTTTTTCATCTTTGCATCCTGAAGCAAAAGCAATTACCATTGAGGACATACACATCTCAGGCAATTTACTAGGTAATTTTAAAATTATCTCTAAATTTCAAGTCCTTAAAACAACTCCTGGAGGGATATAGAAATTCTTCAATTTACAGAGGAAGAAACTAAGGAAATAGGTCCACCTCACAGCTATGCATGTGGCAGGATCTGTCTTTGGGACTCCAGAGCCTGTTCCCATTCTAACATACCTGAATGTTCTGGTTGACCTTCTGATTGTTGAGTCATGGTGGTTTGGGTGCTCGTCGTCTCTTTCATAGGATTTGAGCATTTGTTGGCCCTTTTGACCCATCATAGACCATAATCTTCCCCTTGTATAACAGTTTGGACTTTACAAACTGTTTTTCTAGCCTTTTATTCTATGAGCTTTATTTATAACAGCCCCGTGGAATAGCCAGTGTGTTGGTTTCTCCTTTTCCAGATCTCATTGCTCCAGGTCTTATGTTTAGTTGCTCAACAAAGCCTCTGATTGACAATGTTTAAAGCTGTGTTTCCCACTAGTCTTTAAGTCCCAACTGGTCAGGGATCAGAACTACCTTGTCCATCTGTATATCCCAGGCACCTAGTACAGTGCTGGGCACAAAATAGGTATTCAGTAAATGTTTGGATGGAATTGAAAGTAAAAAGCAATTTCCTTTATTCAACAGGTTTTCTTTTCCTGATTCCCACTAATAATAGTCTAGGGGTTGATTATGTAGACTGAAACTTCTCTAGTTAAGTTATTCCCATCATGGATGATCTCTCCAACCCCTCAAGTTCAGGTAGATCTGCCTGATGAAATATCCATTCACCTCACACTCAGTGAGATAATCTTCATAGAATAAATAATGCAAATAATGCACCTTTTCTATCCTGCATGATTTTTCCCCCCCATGATTACACCCATTACATATCCTGCAATTTACATGTATTTGGTTTTCCCACACTGAACTATGAACCTTTTAGGAACAAGGGGAATTATACCCTAAGACTATCTTCCTAGCCTGGGAAGATGCAGGCCATTAAATTTTTATATGAGCATAAATTCAACATAATACTGTTTATTTTCTTTGGATAGCTTTCTTCCTTTTTGGGTTCAGAAATCTTCAGTTTTCTTCCCAATCTAATTCCCCCTACCCCACCCCTAACATATCTATTTATTGTACAGAACCAGAATATCACATCTGTAGTGCTATAAGTGAACATTACACTCCATTCTAATACTACAATTGATGAGTTTCAGTACTCTAATGAAGGGTACTTTGGCATTTAATCTGTGGCTAAATTTTTTAATTAAAACTTTCAGTGTTTTCCTTGGAAACTGGTTGATCATTAGGGGAACATTTGGTTGATATAAAATGTTCAATGCAACTTCCATGTGCCTTTCTGTGTTTCCTAAGAGTCTTCTGGCTCCTAGTTTAGCTCTCGGTGGGGTTGATTTTCTGGTACATCACTCCAACCCTATTTAAGAGAAAGGATATATAAGTAAGGTTGGGCTAGAGTTGATACAAGTATGTTTTTGTAAACTTCTTTCACTGTTTTCTAGGATTTTAAACAGTTTGAACCTAATGACTTTTATTTGAAAAACACTACATGGGAGGATGTAGGACTTTGGGACCCTTCACTTACAAAAAACCAGGTAAGTGGGACAGGTATACTCCCTTTTCAGCCCTAGGCCTTTCATAGTGGAGAATGTCAAAATTGATTATAGTCTTGCACCATGTAATAATGGTTTTATCAATAATGGACTGAATATACAACAGTGGTCCCATAAGATTATAATAGAGCTGAAAACCCTATTGCCTAGTAATGTTAAAGCTGTTGAAAGATAGTAATGTAATGCATTACTCATGTGTTATTGGTGATGCTGGTGTAAACAAACGACTGCCAATCATAAAAGTATAGCATAGCCCTGATCGAATGGCTCAGTGGGACCATCATTCCATACACCAAAAGGTTGCAGATTTGATTCCTGGTTAGGGCACATAACTATGTTGCGGGTTCAAGCCCTGGTCAGCGTGCGTGTAGGAGACAGCCAATCCATGTTTCGCGCTCTCTTTTTTATTTTTATTTTTTTTTTGCCTCTTTCTCTCTCCCCCCCCCCCCCGCCCGTCCCCCCCCCCCCCCCCCAATCAATAAAAACATATCCTTGGGCAAGGATTTAAAAAACTGTATGTACAAAATATTTAATGATACTATGTTATTGGTTTATATATTTAGTGTTACACATTTTATTTGTTATTTGAGAGAATATTCTTTCTACTCACAAAACAAGAGTTTGCTGTAAAACAGTATGCTGTGTATGCTACACCAGAAGCAGATTCATACATCTGTTTACCACAGCTCTTGACTGCATCATTTCTCTTGTGCTTGATTTAGTCTTGTTTGTTTGATTCATCATGACCCCTAAACATACAAAATCCATTGCTGGTGTTGACAGTGAGAGGCCATGTCGAGTGATTAACCTGGAAATGAAATTAAGAGTGATTAAGGACTATGAAGGTGGAAAACCAGTGATGGTTATTGCTAGGCAGTCAGACATGTCCCATCCACCATAGCTACAATCTTGAATAAGAACAAAGTGACAGAAGCTTTTATAGGATCTGCTTCATTGAAGGCAACAAGACTAACAGAAATTCAAGAAGGGCCTATATCAGATATGGAGAAACCTCTAATGACCTGGATTGAAGACCAGACACAGAAGCTTATAGTTCTCAGCATCATGACGATCATGGCCAAAGCAAAATGTTTGTGACGTTGAGTATACTGCTAGCTGTGAGTGGTTTAAAGCAGGGGTCCTCAAACTTTTTAAACGGGGCCAGTTCACTGTCCCTCAGACCGTTGGAGGGCTGGACTATAGTTTAAAAAAAAACTATGAACAAATTCCTATGCACACTGCACATATCTTATTTTGAAGTAAAAAGCAAAACGGCAAAAACACCCTCATGTGGCCCGTGGGCCATAGTTTGAGGACGCCTGGGTTTAAAGGATTCAAGAATGAATCATCATTCATTACATAATGTGAAAAAGTGAGTGGTGAGTCTGCTATTGCTGATGTGAAGGCAGCAGAAGAACTTTTGGAAACTATAAAACCTGATTCTAGAGGAAAATTACTTGCCAGAGTAAATAATTCTATATGGATGAAATCTCCCTACTCTGGAAACAGTTGTCTGAGAGGTCTTCAGTCCATAAGGAGGCCAAGTCAATGCCAAGTTTCAAGGCTTTGGGACAGGATAGCAATCTTGCTTGGGGGCAATATTGCAGGCTACAAATTGGAACCCTTTGTGATCTGGCACACAGAACCTCAGGGTCTTCAACCATATCAATAAGCATACACTGATAGTATAACAGAGGAGCAATAGGATGTCATGGATGACCCATCTTCTCTTCCAAGATGCCCTCCTGAGTGGCTACAGCAGCAAAATGGAGAAATACTATTTGAAGAAGAACATACCTTTCAAGGAACTTGGTTTACTGTTGATTATGCTGCCGGACATCTTCTTTTATTGGTGATCTTCACCCCAACATCAATGTGTTTCTCCCTCCAAACAACACCTCTTTGATTCAACCAGTGGACCAAGGAGTTATAGCAGCTTTTAAAGCCAGGACCTTTGCCCAGGCTATTGCTGCAACAGAAAAACACTGAGAATATACTGATGAAATTCTAGAATTATTACAATATCTATGACTGCATAAGAACCCTGCTTAGGGTGATGTCACCTAGGAATATATGAAAGGCATCTGGAAGAAGACACATAAGAAGTCCATCCATGACTTCAAAGGATTTGTCAAGGATGAGGATGTTGCAAAAATCAATCAGGCTATGGCTGAACAGTGGCAAACCACTTTTACCTGTGTATGGATAAGGATGACGTTGAGTAGCTCCTAGAGGTGATTCCTGAGGAATTGACTAATGAGGACTCCTTAAGAGTGGAACAGGAACAGATAGCTGAAGAAAAGGCAAGAGAAAAGAAAACTGCAGGAGAAGAAAAAGAATCTCCAAGAAACTTCACAGTGAAGGCTTTAGCAGAAGTTTTTGCTGACTTCATTCAGCAAGCTCCTTAAAAAGTTTGAAAAATGGACCCAAACACAGAAAGGTTCTCATTAAATAGAGAGGTGCATTATTTGCTTACAAGCAAATATATAATGAAAAAAGAAACCAAACAAACCACCATGGACATACAGTCAAATCTCAGTTCTCAAACATCTCCCATCTTGAACAGTTGGATTCTCAGCCAAGTTATTCACAGTAAAAAATGTCTCGGTTGTCGACCAAAACTTAAGTTTTTGATGACCCTCTCATGCTGATACCTCAGCAAGATAAAAAGGAGCGAAGGAGAGAATGCTTTTGTTTCTAGAGAAATCAAGGATTAGCACAATTTAGGAATATTGAGAGTGCTAATCTTCCTAAGGGTGTGAAAGTGCTCACCAATAATCACAGGCAATTGAATATGTAGAAAAACTGTTGTTGATTATATAAAGGAAAAGCACTTAGCTAGTGATAGCATTTCCAAAGCAGTGATATATGAAAAATTTGTTTAAGGCTAGTAGGGAATGGCTCAATTATTTTAAGAAAAAGAGTGTTTGTTTATAAATGTAACAGTACATTAGACATGTAGTGTCTATAAGAAAGGTTAAAATGGAATCATTTAGGGGTTTGGAACATATTAATTCAATTTACATTATTTCTAATGGGAAAAAAGATTCGGTTTTCAAGCAGCCTTCTGGAACAAATTAAGTTCAAGAAACGAGGTTCCACTGTATTTCTGAAAAGAGTGAAGTCACTTTAAAAAGAGCCTCAGGCAGTTCCTTCAGGAGGTGTCCCAGAAGAGAGCAGTGTTATCCTCAGAGATGGCGTGTTACTGCCCCTGAAGACCTTCCAATGGACGAGATGTGGAGGTGAAAGACAGTGATGTAGATGAGATTGGATAGGGCGAGACTAATGTGTTTGTGTGTTTAACAAACAAAAAAAGTTTATAAAGTATTTTTAAAAATTAAATAGAAAAAAACTTACAGAATAAGGATATAAAGAAAAATAATTTTTATACAGCTATACAATGTGTTTATCCTTTGAGCTGTTATAAAAAAAAGAGTCAAAAAGTTAAAATTTTTAAGTTTATAAAGTAAAAAAGTTACAGTAAGCTAAGGTTAATTTATTGAAAGATATTTTTAATGAATTTAGTGTAATCTGCATGTGCAGTGTTTATAAAGTCTATAGTCATGTACAGGAATGTCCTAGGCCTTCATGTTCACTCACTCACTGACTCACCCAGAGCACCTTCAATCTTGCAGGCTCCATTCTTGGTAAGTGCTCTCTCTATACAGGTTTACCATTTTTTATTTTTTATGCTATATTTTTATTGTACCTATTCTATGTTTAGAAAATAATGTTTAACCACTGTGTTACAATTGCCTGTAGTATTCACTATAGTAACATGTTATACAGATTTGTAGCCTAGGAGTAACAGGCTGTACCATCTAGATATACGACTAAGTCTTCTAATGATATATTTCTCAGAATATATATCTGTTGGTAATGCGATGCATAACTGTATTTCATATTTTCTTTAGTAAGGAAAACTAGAAAAAACATTGTGTCTTTTTTGTCATTGGACTAAAACTTCAAGTGTGAAATTTAGAAGTTTTGTTTCTTAAAGTTCTGAAGCCCATTGTATACCAGCATTCTCCCCTCTCCCAAAAGTACTACTACTATTTTTAAAATTTTCCCTCCAACATTCTGTTCATCCCTGTTACCCATCATTTTCTGTCGCAATTCTTGTTTTTTCTAGAGAGGAGAAGACCATACTCTTTCTTCCTTTTAAGTTTTCTTATTCCTTTTTGTTGATCTCACCCCACCTCAATGGGGGGGCCTAAGCCAGCACATGGGGGAGGGTTTGGTGGTTCTGTAAGTTAGCAGTGACAGAGAGGTGTAACGTAAGTTTTTACGAATAGGAGTTAAGAACGATATTACATCTAGTGTGAGGCACAGCGATACAAGTATCACTAGGTGAAAATATGACAGAGAGAGAGTTAGTAGATAGTGTTTCCTTTCCACAGGGAGAATCGATTGTCAGTTGTAACTTTACAATTACCTGTTTCAGTAGGAATTATAATTCTGGATTATTAATCTGTTCATGTATTGGAACATACTTGGCAAGGAATTAGTACTTTTAAACTCTTCCTTAGAAATTTGATATAGTTATCTGTTTTTTTTCTTACTATTAATTCCCCAGGAAAAGGTATTAACCAACAGTCTTAGAATACAAAAGCTTCCAAGTGGGATATATTACTCAGTTTTATGAATCCCAAAGCTTCATATTCCAACACTAAAGAAGGGTTGAGACAAGGGAAAGTGGAGTATTTTATTTTGATTCAAACCAGTATCTTAAACAAAGTAGGCTTCTAACCAGCCTTGTGTTTCACCTGTCCTCATCAAAGGACCAAATTACTACAAGTGTCAATGAGCATAATTCTGAAAGTTGCTCTTTGATACCAGTGCTTCTGGCTTTTTGTAACATAATTGGCTCCCCAGTTTGTAGGACATTTTTTATTTTACTTCTTAATTTGAATCAAAGAAGCTGTCAATTCATTCCTTCTTTTGAGGCTGCTCTTAAGAAGGAAGAGCATGGCGTGTAGAAGAAAGCCTACTTTCAGATCAGTATTTTGATCAGTGAAATCTGAATACTACACTGGACTTCAATCAGAGGAAACAATGTTTGAGATTTTTGAAGATGTGCCTTTATATGTTATTGCTTAATTGTACTACAACACTCTGGGCTTTGAATTTTATTATATAGTAAATCTGAAGCCTTACTAATTCACAGAGTGAAAGTAATTACACAGTTTATTCTTGTCATTTCTAACTATAGACCATTTATCTTCAAGCCATTCAATCAGCAAATATGACTCTGGTCTTACCCAAGCATTGAGGAAGAACTTAAAATTGAGGGTTTTTTTGTTTTTTAATTTACACTGTGAAACTCAAAAGTATTAGTTTAGAAGAGCTTTCTCATTTGACTTTGTTTCATAAATTTATTTTGCAAAAGAAAAAAATCAATACTTTACCAGGTGTACCGGTTAATAATGCGGATTTTTTCAATAGATGGAGTTACAACGTATGTTGATATATATGCGATTTGATATGTAGGCTATTTTGTTGTATTGACAACAAGCTTCAAACTTCATATGTCAAATTTTCTGAAGGTGTTAACACCATAGATAATTTTACGCTTAAAAATGTCAATTTTGTGCCAAAGAGCATTTGCGGGAAGTTTTAATTCATTACTTTATTTTGAAGAAAAGTGCTGCTGAAAGTTATCGTATACTTCGGGAAGCTTATGGTGAACATGCTCCATCTCAAGATACTTGTGAACGCTGGTTTAAACACTTTAAAAGTGATAATTTCAATGTGAAAGACAAAGAATGTCCAGGTCAACCGAGAAAGTTTGAAGACCAACAATTACAAGCATTATTGGATGAAGATTCTTGTCAAACTCAAAAACAACTTGCAGAAAGGTTAAACGTTGCTCAGCAAACAATTTCCGATCATTTACAAGCAATGGGAAAGATTTTAAAGGAAGGAAAATGGGTGCCACATCAACTGAATGAAAGACAAATGGAAAACCGAAAAGTCATCAGTAAAATGTTGCTTCAACGGCACGAAAGAAAGTCTTTTTTGCATCGAATTGTGACTGGCGATGAAAAGTGGATTTATTTTGAGAATCCCAAATGCACAAAATCATGGGTTGATCCAGGTCAACCATCAACACCGACTGCAAGGCCAAATCGCTTTGGAAAGAAGACAATGCTCTGCATTTGGTGGGATCAGAAAGGTGTGGTGTATTATGAGCTTCTAAAACCAGGTGAAACCGTTAATACTGATCGTTACCGACAACAAATAATCAATTTGAACCATGCTTTGATCGTAAAACGACCAGAATGGGCCAGAAGATACGGCAAAGTAATTTTGCTTCATGATGATGCACCCTTACACACTTCAAAACCAGTTAAAGACATGTTAAAAGATCTTGCCTGGGAAGTATTAACCCACCCGCCGTATTCACCAGACCTTGCTCCTTCAGATTACCACTTGTTCCGATCGATGGCACACGCACTTTCTGAGCAGCACTTCAAAACATACAAAGAAGTGGAAAATTGGGTATCTGAATGGTTTGCCTCAAAACAAGAAAAGTTCTATAGGGACGGTATCCACAAGTTACCTGAAAGATGGGGGAAATGTGTAGCTAGTGATGGACATTACTTTGAATAAAGCACTTTTGATATTTCTCATGAAATTACCGTGTTTTCTTTGATTATAAAATCCGCATTATTAACCGGTACACCTGGTAGAGTTTCAGCTCTAAAAATAATGTCTTTTAAGAACAAGAACCTAGAACCTGTTATTGCCTATCTGAAGTGGCATTCTGATTCCAGTCTTGTCTTTTCTTTAGGACTATCGGACAAAACCTTTTTGCTGCAGCGCTTGTCCATTTTCTTCAAAATTCTTCTCTGCCTACAAAAGTCATTTTCGGAATGTCCATAGTGAAGACTTTGAAAATAGGATTCTCCTTAATTGCCCCTACTGTACCTTCAATGCAGACAAAAAGACTTTGGAAACACACATTAAAATATTTCATGCTCCAAACGCCAGCACACCAAGTAGCAGCCTCAGCACTTTCAAAGATAAAAGCAAAAATGATGGCCTTAAACCTAAGCAGGCTGACAGTGTGGAGCAAGCTGTTTATTACTGTAAGAAGTGCACTTACCGCGATCCTCTTTATGAAGTAGTTAGGAAGCACATTTACAGGGAACATTTTCAGCATGTGGCAGCACCTTACATAGCAAAGTCAGGCGAAAAGTCACTCAACGGTGCTGTCCCCTTAAGCCCAAATGCCTGGGAAGAGGGTAGTATTCACTGCAAGCGATGCCTTTTCATACCAAAGTCCTATGAAGCTTTGGTACAACATGTCATTGAAGACCATGAACGCATAGGCTATCAGGTCACTGCCATGATTGGGCACACAAATGTGGTAGTTCCCCGATCCAAGCCTCTGATGCTAATTGCTCCCAAACCTCAAGAGAAGAAGGGCATGGGACTCCAATCAAGAATTGGTTCCCTTGCTTCTGGAAACGTCCGGTCTTTGCCTTCACAGCAGATGGTGAATCGACTCTCAATACCAAAGCCTAACTTAAATTCTACAGGAGTCAACATGATGTCCAATGTCCACCTACAGCAGAACAATTATGGAGTCAAATCTGTAGGCCAGGGCTATGGCGTTGGTCAGTCAATGAGACTGGGTCTAGGTGGCAACGCACCAGTTTCCATCCCTCAGCAGTCTCAATCTGTGAAGCAGTTACTTCCAAGTGGAAATGGAAGATCTTTTGGACTTGGGGCAGAGCAAAGGTCCCAGGCACCAGCACGATACTCCCTGCAATCTGCTAATGCCTCTTCTGTCTCATCAGGCCAGTTAAAGTCTCCTTCCCTCTCCCAGTCCCAGGCATCCAGAGTATTAGGTCAGTCCAGTTCCAAACCTACTGCAGCTGCCACAGGCCCACCCCTGGCCAATACTTCCTCAACCCAGAAGTGGAAAATATGTACAATCTGTAATGAGCTTTTTCCTGAAAATGTCTATAGTGTGCACTTCGAAAAGGAACATAAGGCTGAGAAAGTCCCAGCGGTAGCCAACTACATTATGAAAATACACAATTTTACTAGCAAATGCCTCTACTGTAATCGCTATTTGCCCACAGATACCCTGCTCAACCATATGTTAATTCATGGTCTGTCTTGTCCATTCTGCCGTTCAACTTTCAATGATGTGGAAAAGATGGCAGCACACATGAGGATGGTTCACATTGATGAAGAGTTGGGACCTAAAACAGATTCTACCTTGAGTTTTGATTTGACATTGCAGCAGGGTAGTCACACTAACATTCATCTCCTTGTAACCACATACAACCTGAGGGATGCCCCAGCTGAATCTGTTGCTTATCATGCCCAAAGTAACCCTCCAATCCCTCCAAAGCCTCAGCCAAAAGTTCCAGAGAAGGCAGATACTCCTGTTAGAAGTTCACCTCAAGCTGCAGTACCCTATAAAAAAGATATCGGGAAAACCCTTTGCCCTCTTTGCTTTTCAATCCTAAAAGGACCCATATCTGATGCACTTGCACATCACTTACGAGAGAGGCACCAAGTTATTCAGACGGTTCATCCAGTGGAGAAAAAGCTTACCTACAAATGTATCCATTGCCTTGGTGTGTATACCAGCAACATGACTGCCTCAACTATCACTCTGCATCTAGTTCACTGCAGGGGTGTTGGGAAGACCCAGAATGGCCAGGATAAGACAAATGCACCCTCTCGGCTTAATCAGTCACCAGGACTGGCACCTGTGAAGCGCACTTACGAGCAAATAGAATTTCCCTTGACGAAAAAGCGAAAGTTAGATGATGATAGTGATTCACCCAGCTTCTTTGAGGAGAAGCCCGAGGAACCTGTTGTTTTAGCTTTAGACCCCAAGGGTCATGAAGATGATTCCTATGAAGACAGGAAAAGCTTCCTCACAAAGTATTTCAACAAACAGCCCTATCCCACCAGGAGAGAAATCGAGAAGCTGGCAGCCAGTTTATGGTTGTGGAAGAGTGACATTGCTTCCCACTTCAGTAACAAGAGGAAGAAGTGTGTCCGAGACTGTGAGAAGTACAAGCCTGGTGTGTTACTGGGCTTCAACATGAAAGAATTAAACAAAGTTAAGCATGAGATGGATTTTGATGCTGAGTGGTTATTTGAAAATCATGATGAGAAAGATTCCAGAGTTAATGCTAGTAAAACTGCTGACAAAAAGCTCCACCTTGGGAAGGAAGATGACAATTCCTCAGACAGTTTTGAAAATTTGGAAGAAGAATCCAATGGAAGTGGTAGCCCTTTTGACCCTGTTTTTGAAGTTGAGCGTAAAATCCCTAATGATAATCCAGAGGAGCATATACAGAAGGTAATTTCTGAGGATGCTTTAGAATCTGAGGAAAAGCTAGACCAAAAAGGTGTGGATGGTTCAAAATATGAAACTATTCATTTGACTGAGGAACCAACCAAACTGATGCATGATGCCTCTGATAGTGAGGTTGACCAAGATGAGGTTGTAGAGTGGAAAGGTGGCGCTTCTCCATCTGAGAGTGGCCCTGGTTCCCAGCACGTGTCAGACTTTGAGGACAACACTTGTGAAATGAAACCAGGAACCTGGTCCGATGAGTCTTCCCAGAGTGAGGATGCAAGGAGCAGTAAGCCAGCTGCCAAAAAAAAGGCTACCATGCAAGGTGACAGAGAGCAGTTGAAATGGAAGAATAGTTCCTATGGAAAAGTTGAAGGGTTTTGGTCCAAGGACCAGTCACAGTGGAAGAATGCATCTGAAAATGATGAGCGCTTGTCCGGTCCACAGATTGAGTGGCAGAATAGCACAATTGACAGTGAGGATGGGGAGCAGTTTGAGAACATGACTGATGGAGTAGCCGAGCCAATGCATGGCAGCTTAACTGGAGTTAAACTGAGCAGCCAACAGGCATAAGTGACAGGTTCTCTGGCATCCGTGACATGCTGCAGCCTGGAACTCTGTTAGAGTATGACTGCAAAACTATATTCTAACTGGTACTGCCTTCTGAGTTGCTGGGTCATCAGGCTGTAAGGACATGTGGCCACTGCAATCCCGGTGGTTATTTCTCTGATACATGACTGGCTGATTTGCTTTAGAACTTGCTGTGACAGACACAGTAACTAAATGTGAAAAACCAATAAGCTGGTGGCTCACGAATGCACACAAGGAAAAGCAGAGGTTTATTTTATCTGCCTTCTCAACATTTCTTTCCCTCTGTAAAATGTTTGGTTGAATGTCCTTAAGAAGTGTTACCCTGATTCACATGGTAGCATAGGGCCAACATACAAGCTACCAATCCAATGTGTATAGTAGACTGGGGAAAATTGATTTTTTTTTTCATGTATTCATTCTGAATAGTTAAAATGTATATTTGTACAGTCTTTTAGACCTATTCAGGTAATGCTTATGATATTGTTATTGTGTACCCATCATAGATGTTTCTTTTTTAGTGTTGCCCTTGCTGTGTAACAAACGCTGTATCTAGTTTACCTAGCAAAAGCTTGAAACTACGCTAGTATAAACTTTTGAACAGACTTAGTTTTTGCACATAACCTTGTACAATCTTGCAACAGAGGCCAGCCACGTAAGATATATATCTGGACTCTCTTGTATTATAGAATTTTTCTTGTTCTGAATATCCTTGACATTACAGCTGACAAACAAAAACTGGTATTTCAGATCTGTTTTCTGAAATCTTTTAAGCTAAAACCACACGCAAGAATTGACTTTGCAGCTACTAATTTTGACACCTTTTAAGATCTGTATGAAAGTGTGTTGTGTTGAAGCAGCAAACCAATGAGTGCTGCATTTTGGATATTTAGTTTTATCTTTAGTTAAACACCACCTGGTGTATTCATTTATACCATTTAATATATGACACACTGTTGTAGTATGTATAATTTTGTGATCTTTATTTCCCTTTGTATTCATTTTAAGCATCTAAATAAATTGCTGTATTGTGCTTAATGTAAATATTTGCTTTATTACACATTACAGTCCTGTGTGTCCATTATGTCTGTACCAGTTGATGCCATGGCTCTCTCTCATCCGAGATGGAGCCAAGGCCACTGAGGAGACTGGTGGAAGACCGAGATCTGCCACTGGCATGAAGAAGGCTTTCAAGGCACCTGTTAAATTCTTTTTTTTTTTCTTTTTCCTTTTTAACTGCTAAAATAAACTTTTTTTTTCCAGTTCCCCTTTTGTTAAGGAGCATACCCTGCTTATATATGTAAATGTCTCGATGATAAAAGGATGTAAACATAAATTGGCATTAATTTGCAAGCAGAATCTTAATGCCCTGGTGTTCTTTCTTCTAAATGAAGTAAATGTTAGGTTTCACTTTATGATGGGAACAATTGTACTAAACAGGTAACTACTCTCTTTTGTTCTAACTCAACCACTTTGTTAATAAGAAAAAGGCTTGGAGAGAACCCGTTTGGAGGGCTTTCAAGATGGAAGGAGCTGGTATATTGACTGCAAAGACTCCCAAGATCAACTCATACTGAAGAAGGGAAGTTACAAGGAGCAGAATTAGCCAGCACTTTCAGCGATTATAATGCTGATGGGATCCTCTGGTCCATGCAGAGGGCAGAGGCTGGGCAGCCACCTCTCACTTCTTAAGAGGCTGGTTTCTATAATTTCTAAGACTTTCCAAAAGATTCATCTTGTTAATGCTTTTGTTACCTAAGAGTAGAAATTTGGCCAACCTCCCCCCTAAAATGTTAGTCATGCTACTCCATACAGGAGAAGGCATAAAACTAGAGTCTTTAATATGAGGGGTGGCATGGGGCTGATACAATTCTGTTACACAGTCAGGTTATAAGTTATGTGGAGGCCAGCTAATATTTAGGACGGGATATCCCCAAATAACATGGAGGTGGAGATAAATGGCATTAAGAAGGTGTGTTACTTGAGGATAGTAATACCATCTGAACTTAAGCCATCTCACTTTGTTTTGAAATTACTCTGCCTAATTAACAGGTGGGAAGAATTTGGCCTGGGCTTACTTAATCCTCCATGGAGGACTAATGAGAGACTTGTGCAAGATAGCCAGGGTGGGGGTTCCTGGTTGGTGTTTGAGCAGACAGACGAGTGCTTTCTTGCTGAGGTGGTGGAAGTGGACTTGGTTGACATTCAGAAAAGCTTAGCCAACTAAGAAGGGGACCAACTAACAATGTTGCAGGAGCCCTGGAAGTGTCTCAATAAAAGCCATTTTAAAAGAATGTTGTTGCTTACTGTTTGCTTTTGGAATAATCTGGAAATAAAAGCTGTGGCCAACTGCTACTTAGAGAATACAACTGGAAGTTGAACTATTCTTTAAATTTTCTTTATAACAAGGAAGAATACGATTCCAGAGAACATTTGCCCTTCAAGCTTCTGGAGTGCAGCTGACTAGCACGGCGGTTCTTTTCAGCACTTGGAAGCATTGTCGTCCCGTCTTTGGCTCCCTGAGCAGTTCCAGGGTCTCGCACACAGCGCTGTCCCCTCGAGATCCAAGCTGTGAAGTATCTGTGCCTTTTATTGCCCTGGTCCAAATGCCTGGCCGTTGGTAAAAATGCACACTTTTTAAGAGAACAAACGGGTGCCAGTTCTGAGCCATCTGGCAGGTGGGTGGGTGCCCTATTGGAAACACTTCACTAGCAGCCACTGGAGCGGCTTTGGCCAGTGAGGACTGCCACATAGAGGGGTGCTTCTCCACGGTAGGCTACCAGCCCCAAACCCTCCAGGCGGGGCCCCCAAATCATCTCCAGGTGACTGACTGCCACTAAAGCGTGAGAACCACGTAGCTTGAGTGAAGCCTACTCTTGACATCCTGGGTTTCACAGAGCAGCAGGGGCCCCTCCAGCAATGGTCTTTTCTACCCATGGTGGCCCTCATTTCTAACCACCCTGTTTGCTCATGGGGTTGGCTCCAGCTGCAGGCATGTTTCACCAAAATGTCATGAGAAAACATCTCGAACCCCCAAAGATTGGAAATAAAAGGAGAGGCAGCGTCCCCCATTCTGAAACCGAACCCCCAAAGATTGGAAATAAAAGGAGAGGCAGCGTCCCCCATTCTGAAACCGTGTTGCAACTATCAAGATTATTAGTTGGCTGCCATAAGGTGTTCTAGAAAAATGGGTTTTCAGCTGAGATAAACTGGCCATCAAACCAGGAAAATAAAGCGAGGCTTTTTCTGCCAGCGACTATTGGAAGGTTAGCTTGAAAGCAGACTCAAACTTGTACCAAATGAGGGTCTCCATTTGGTAATTCTCTGCATCCTGCTACTTCCCATCTACTTCACTTTAACATTCACTAACTTGAATCTGGTGGGGGCTGTGTTCAAAAATAAGCATATAAAGGGGAAATTGCCTATCCTGAAAGCCATGATTTCAAAGTGCTCCAACTAGACAGGAAGGGAGTTCCGCTGTCATTGCCAGGAGAGATGCAGAATCCTCGGCTCTATTTAAATGAGGTTGCAGGTATGTGTGTTTCAGAATACAATGTACATCTCTGGTACACACCAACCCTCCCCCCACTCCCGGTACACTAGTAGGTCTTAGATGTACAGCCATTTTAACCTCGACTGGTTTTTGCGATAAATCTTCCTGTACCTTTATGAATGTCTTAATACTAAATGAAGCAAAATGGATATCCTACTAATCAAATTGTTCACCTTTTTGAAACTGATAGGCTTTTCCAATGTACTTGATGGGAAGTCTGTTGGCTGCCATCTACAGCCGTGTAAGGCAGGCAGCCATCTGGGAGTGTAGGAATCGGACGGACCCTGCGTTGGAGACGGCGGCGTAGTTTGCTGGTCGCTGCATCTGCCAGCACCGCTATATGGGCTTCTCTGGGAGGAGGGAACCAAGGGGCTCAAACTCAGAGCCCTGTCCTCCAAGGAGGGGGCATCCAGGCCAGAGGAGTACGGCCTTATTCCTTGCTCAGCACACATCCTCGGTACACATGTACTCGGCAAGTCCTTGCGAATGAACATACTGAATGAAGTATTCCTGGGACTAGCTGTGGAACACTAGATTCTAAGGTAATTTGAGTCCTCAAGACAGTCCTGCTCCAGCCCCAAATAAAAGCCCTGTAAAGGGAGTATTAGCACCCAGTTTCAGAACATGGAGGTT
The DNA here is from genome assembly GCF_027574615.1 of Eptesicus fuscus. NCBI lineage: Eukaryota > Metazoa > Chordata > Mammalia > Chiroptera > Vespertilionidae > Eptesicus > Eptesicus fuscus. Next base: position 9,948,380 of record NC_072484.1, read on the forward strand.
CAGAGAAGTAAATTGGACCCAGGCTGAGCCCATGGTCACTGGAATTCTAACCACACCGTGCAGCCCTGGTCTTGACTAAAAACGAGCCTCATAAGAAAGGCTGTCTGTGCTGTGAATGCAGACACATGAGCCCGTCTCTAAACCAACACACGCTTTCCCTGACGGCGTTTTCCGAACTAGGCTCGCTCACGCTGCCATCCTCCTTTTTGCCACATCTGCCTAAGAAACTGCTCTGTGTACTTGGTATATTTCAACTCCCCTTTTTAAAAGATAGCTACCTCTGCAAAAAAAGAACAACCAACATAATTTGCCATTTAAGGAAAGCCTTCATAAAAATAAATACAAGAAAGAAAAAACACTAAATTTCTGCCACCTATAACTGCTTGCTGAGGTCTGTGAGCATGAAACTTGCTCTGTTGGTTAAAAAGGAAAATCAGAGGGGTTCAGGTCACACGGGCATCAAAATGAGCCTTCCCCCCTGGCCCAGCCAGGCACGACAGAGAATTGGATGAGCCTCCTGTCTGTCTCAGTGTGGCTTGTTCCCTACTGCGTGCCGGTGGCCCTGAACTAGAAGTCAAGGGATGGCTCTGGCTCAGAGTGCTTCCCAGGGAAGTTTGCGATGGCTTTAGACTCCTTTTTTATGGAATAAGAGTCTCCCTGGCAGATAACAGGAACTCCAACTAAGACGGCTGAAGCAAGGGGACACGCAGGTAACCCACTGTGCCTGAGCGGGGAAGGCTGCTCAGCGATATCCGCAAGGGCTCCCGTCCTTTTTTTTTTCATTCTGACACCCACACGGTCACCTTCATCCTAGGCAGGCACCCCAGTGTCATCGGCCCCTCCATTCACCTTCCCTGAGAGGGTTTCCCCTCCTCCTATTGAACAGGACTCAGTCCATTGACCACTCCAGAACAAGTTTCTGTGGCCCATGGCTTAGGCCAGAGCGACCTTGGTGAGTTGCTGAGCTAGGATTACTTTGAGTGACAGATCAGTCAGCACCCATCTCTGAACCTGAGGTGGAACCAATTCAACCCAGTTCCACAGCAAACGCAGGAAGGTGTGAGATGGATGTTGAGGCCACTACAATTTGTTTTTCTTTAGAATAGTTTATTGGTTTGCAGAGAGGGAGGAAAGGAGAAGAGACAAACATCGGCTGCCTCCTGCATGCCCCCACCGGGGATCAAACCTGGAACTGGCATGTGCCCTGACCAGGAATCAAACCAGCAACCCCTGAGTGCACAGAAGAACACCCAACCCACTGGGCCACACCAGCCAGGGTGAGACCACTACATTTTCCCCAAATAAAACCTTTTCCATCAAGTTTGGAAAACAGATGGACCCTAGCTGGTTTGGCTCAGTGGATAGAGCGTGGGACTGTGGACTGAAGGGTCCCAGGTTCGATTTCCTGTCAAGGGCACATGCCTGGGTTGCGGGCTTGATCCCCAGTGGGAGGTGTGCAGGAGGCAGCCAATCAATGATTCTCTCTCATCACTGATATCTCTCTCCCTCTCCCTTCTCTGCAATCAATAAAAAGATATTAAAACACACACACACACATGGAAAGTGCAGTTGTTACGACTGAGAAGAGGTCGCAAATTCCCTTTTAAAAATCTCTTGACTGCTGTTCTTTAAAAGCACTGATCCCGGCCCTGGTGCATGCTGAAGTCACAGAACCTGGCCATGCTGCGGCTCCTCCCCCAGGGACGCTGATGTAACTGGGCTGCTGCGTGGCCCAGCTGATTCCAATGTGCAGCCAAGACGGAGAACCATGGTGGGGTTATTTTTGTGGGTTTTTACATTGATTTTAGAGAGAGAGGAAGGGGGGGGGGAGAAAGAGGGAGAGAAATATCGATTTGTTGTTCCAATTATTTATGCATTCATTGGTTGGGGACCCTGACTGAGTCCAACCCGCAACCTTGGTGTATAGGGGTGATGCTCTAACCAACCAAGCTACCCAGCCAGGGGGAGAACCACTGTATTAAAGACACACAAGGGGGCCTGGGCCACAGCGTGAGCCTTCCCCTGATTAACAGACTTGCTCCCAGTGGTTTCCGGTGTCCGACCATATTTTCTATTCCCCTCTACTCAACACCAGTCGGACAGCCTAAAAGTCCCATCTCTACACTCAGAGATGCAACCTGGGTGTAGCAGACAATTGTACGTGTGCAAGCTAATGCCCTCATGTCTCCCCACTTCACGGGCAGCAAGACCAGGAGCCTAACCGGAGAGCCGTGGCTCCCCGGCTGGAGTCCCCGGGAAGCCACCCTGGATATGCCAACAGAAGAACAGCACATACCTTGTTCTTGGGGTGCCCCTCCAGGTCTCCCTCGCGGACGCCTCGGCCTGGCTCTCCCAGAAGAGTGGTGCTGCTGAAGCACCGTTACATTTGTAATGGAGCAGCTCCTCGCAAGACCCAGGGAGAAAGCCCTTCCGGGTGCGGGGCCCGGCTTCCAGCGTTCAGGGGGGGGCTCGTTTGGTTCTTTGGGAGAACCACACTTTATCCCAACCAAATACATCTGTCTGGGGCAGTCTGCTCCTCAACCCCTTCCTCAAACTCCCAGCCAGCAAAGCAGACCCGCCACAGGTCCCAGTACAGAGGGCAGCGACAAGCCCTCCACCCACCGCCCCTCCCCAGCGGCTTGCAAGCCTGAAGTGCATCCAGCTGACGACGACCTGACCGGTAAGGCTTCAGGCTTTTGAATCCACAGCCAACCCACAGGACTCACGGACAGCTGCTCAGAGTCAGGGTCGCTTTGAATCTGCAAACCCCAAGGTGGTTGTGCTCTTGACCATAAGACAGAGAGGAATTTTGCTTTAAGATGGGGAGGAAAATGCCTGGATGCCTCCAGCTGCCTGGGGTTGGGTGTCAACAAAGCTACAGCCCTCCTCTCTCAGAACTCCCCTTGCACCTCAAGGAGAGCTTTTTATCACCAATGGAGGCTGTCAAATGCTCTCTCTGCATCTACTGAGGCGATGGCATAGTTTCTGACCTTTAGTAATACAGTGTGTGACACTGATTTTCAGATGTTAAGCCAACCTTGCATTTCTAGGGGATCCCACTTGGTCATGATGAATAATCCTTTTCATAAGTTGCTGGATTCAGTCTGCTAATACTTTGTCGAGGAGTTTTGTATTTATATTCGCGAGGGATACTGGTCTGTAGTTTTCTTATATCTTTGTCTGACTTGGTATCAGTCACCCCCCAAAGGAGAGCGAGGAAAGCACACATTTCTATAATGAGACCCCCACTCCGTCCCCATGGAATCTGAAATCGGGGCACAGACATGCCTGCAAATGCCAATGCCCACAGCGGCCCGGCAGTTAAAATCAATTAGTAACTGTTTGATCCGAGAAACCTGGAGAGCACGGCCCCACCAAAGCGACCCAGCTGTCGCTCATTGTTGCCTTGAAAGAACGGGGGCCAATATTGCCAAGTAATTCCATTTTTTTAAGAGAAACTGTAAGTCCAGGTCTTTATCTGGACTGTCCGAATTTTTTAATGCTGGCAACTGATTTTAATTGAATATTTTGAATAGGTGAACACCAAAATATTTTTAATATATTTTTATTGATTTCAGAAAGAGAGAGAGACACACACACACATCATCGATAGGCTGCCTCCTGCACTCCCCCCACCGGGGATGGAACTCACAACCCAAACATGTGCCCTGACTGGGAATTGAACCATGACCTCCTGGTTCATAGGTCAACGCTCATTCACTGAGCCACCGCAGCGGGCCAAAAATTATTTTTTAAGTATACAAAAGTAAAAGAAAAAAGCTTTCTCACCTAAAACATATTCACTGTTCTCAGAGTTCTGTTTATCCTCCCAGAGAATTTCGATGCCTTTCTTTTGTGCAAATATGATGGCATATCATGCACATGTGTATGCACTTTGGCTTTCTGATCTCGGTGGTATTTCTATACCGATTCATAAAGAATTCCTAATCCATTCTTGTAACTTCAGGGGATTCCATCTATCCATGTGTCATGGATGGGCTATACGTAAACCAGTCCCAGAGTGATGGACACTGGGGTTCCTTCTGACTTCTGCTATTTCAGTGCACAGTGAGTGACATGTTGCATGTGTTGTTTCTCTCGTGTGTGCATTGGGAGGCTGGATCCCTAAGGGTGGGATTACGAGGCTCACAGGATGCACATTTCTAATGTTGGCAGGTACAGCCCCGGCCTCCATGAGAATGGCTTCCCCTAACGATGTATGAGAATGAATGTTTCTTCAGGATTTCACCAACAGTGTTTTCAAAAACACTTCATTTTTTCCAGCCTGATAGGACTCAGTAATATCGATCTCCTTTCATATTGATTGGTACAGGTTGTGGTTGACCAGCTTTTCAAATGTTTAAATGTCTTTTGCATTTTCTGTGAAATTCCTGTTCATATCCTTTGCCCATTTTTAATTATTTCTCCTCTTATTTATATATCGGTGCTGTTTACGTATTAGGGGGTTTATCCTTCTGTCATATGAGCTGCAAATATATTTTCCCTGTTTGTCATTTTGTCATTTGTCTTTTAAATATGCTTAGGATTTTGTTGTTCTGTTTTGGAGTTTCTTTTTTTCCCCCCTCTGTTTGTTTTTGCCATGCAGAGGAGAAATCATATATATGGTCAATGTTATCTAGCTTTTATGGTTTCTGGGTTTTGTATGGTTCTGTAATGTTTCTGCCTCCTTATAAATTAATTTTCACCTATTTGACTCCTCTTAATCCATCTGGGATTCCGGAGCTGCTCCTGCTGTGCAGAGTGAAGTACGGACTCACTTCTTTCCAGATAGTTACTCCGTTGTCTCAACCTGAAAACAATTTACAAACAGTTTAGGGCCAACCACACAGTCTGTCAACCCAGGGCCACCGTCTTGAAGCCTCTTGATTTGCCGGACGTGGAGTTCACGTCCGCTGGAGAAGGGGCAGGCAGCGGCAGAAGAGCCTTGCTCTCACGGAAATGTGCGGTGGCCTCTGTCCTAGCCTCCCTGTCCAACAACAGCCACAGAGGAAGGGAAAGACCGCCTTTCTAAGGCGGCACAGTGACCCTTCAAGGGGCACCTGCTGAGTCAGTCCCGAGGCTTCCTTTACCCGGGCACTTGCTTTAAAGGAGACACCTGTCAGGCCACTTGGCACAAGGACACGGCCCCCAGAATCCCAGGCGCTCCCAGGACCGAGGACGGGAGTACCTGGCAGACCGTGTCGCACCTTCCCTCCCCCGGGTGTCTCCAAATAATCCTATGAGTTTATTGTTGGGCACTGCGACTCCCAGGAACCTGGAGTGGTCAGTTCTAGCTCACTTGCCACCATTTTCCCATAGAGGGTCTCACTGCCTTGGGACAGCGAAACCTGGAGAGCGAATTGGACTCTTGGTAGCTGTCACTCCTGACTTGTTCTTACCCTGAAATGTAAGGGCAGTTCCAAAGCCACTGCTGTGGAGGCTCTGAAATGCCACTGGTCGACTAGGAAAGGTGGTGCACAGGCCTCCTCCCGGCAGCCTCCGTAGCCACAGCACCACCACCGAGCGCCGCCGCCAGGCCCTGAGCCAAGTGCTCGTGCAGGTCATCCTGTCTCATCCTCACAACAACCCACTAGCCTCAGCATTTTACTGAGGAGGAGGCTGGGCTCAGAGAGGGTGAGCCACTAGCCCGGGGTCACACAGCTGAGGCATAAGGAGATGATGGTGCCCCCCAGGCCGGCTGACCTCAGAGCCCGTAAGCTCTCAGCCTCGGTCCTGTGGGTCTCTATTTCAGACCACCGAAGGTGCGATGGCGTGGTCACTGGCATTGCCTGTCACCCTCCCTGGCACCTGGTTCAGGCTCTGGAAGGAGAAAGAAGCCTCGGCCTCTCCAGTGATCAACATACACTCAGCCTTCTGGGAAGGGGTGTCTGAAAAACGAACTTTCCATCGAATCTATGCTCTCCCCGAGCAGGCTGGGGCACAGCGAGTGTCTAAGCTTCCTTCATTACAAACAGTCCGGATCGATCCGACGCAGCCGCGAGGATGAACCATCGCAGCCGTACAGGGACGCCTCCCACAGGCAGTGTCAGCCGGGAGCCAGACACACAGAGGACATACTGTGTGCATCCTTGTCACCCTGCAGCCCACAGAGGACAGAGGCTGCAACCCCGTCTGTACCGCGAGGTATCGGGGTGGGGCTGGCGCAGGGGGCCGGGCAGCGGGGGGCTGGGGGGGGGGGGCGGGGGGGACCGGGACACTGACCAAGCTGGCCTGTTTCTCCACCTGGGGGAGGGGAACAGATGTGAAACCTCAGTGAACCAGACGCTTAGGTGCACCTTTCTCTATGTCCGCTGGACTTCCATAGTTTAAAATAATTTAGAAACATTTTTAATTTAAAAATTATAGAAGTTTACAAAAATTGCCTCCACAGAAAAACATCAGCTCTTCTTGAAACAAGGGGTCCACCTTTATCGTTTAATTCCAAAAATTACCCTAAAACTGGCAAGTCTCAACTTTTTCCTTTCCAGGTCTGTGTGTGGGTGTGTCCCCTTGGCTCTCTGAGGAATTCTAGAAACACCAGAAACATGACTAAAGTGCGGAACCCGGACTCGCAGGGTAACAGCAGGAAACCCCTGCATGAGAAGAAACGGAGCAAACACGCCTTTGCAGCCGGAGGGCCCCCGCAGGAGCCAGGGCCGCATGGGGAGACTGGGGCGGGCTCGCCCAGGGGGCAGGGGCAGCCTTACAGGAAACGTCACACGGAGTAGAGAGGAACGGCCACCCTCCGACCCCGTTCCCACGCCCAGACCGCACATGACCTCTTGACACCTTTATTGACACGACTCACATGCCAGGGGGCACGGGTTCGCAGACCAACCAGCCCACAGCGAGGGGCATCAACCACAGCCCTGTGGCACCCGTGAGTCCCGCATGTTCCCGCCAAACCTTCCGGGAGCAAGTCCCCGCCGTCCCTCGGGCACGGCGGCTCGTCACACCGGACCGCCAGCCCCGGCGGGAAATGCCCTCGGCAGCTCCTCCCGGAGGCATCGCCCCGCAGGTGCCAGCTGCGTCTCCAACCCCTCGGTCGGTCTCCCGTGAAGCCAGGGGGGAAATTCAGCAAACAAATCAACGACAACAAAAACAGAAGAAGAAACGGGAGCCGCCCACACGCAGAGGGTCACTGCCCAGCGTCCGGATGGCAGGGCCGCCCGCTCACAGGCGGGGACGGCAGCTGGGGGGCTGGGGCCCGGCGGCCGCAGGAAAGTAGTCCTCAGTCCTGTACAAGGCGGGCAGCTCAAACACCGGGGACGCCGGCCCAGGCAGGTTCTGGAATGACAGAAAATGGGGTGCCCATCAGCCATGCGACTCCACTTGTTTTGTGGGGGAACGGACCCCGCGAGGCTCCGGCAGCTCCGCCCAGACACCAGCCCCCTGGGGAGCCGGCCGCCGCGCAGGTCCCTGTGCCCGGGGAGCGCCGTGGGGGCCTCAGGCAGAGCCGGCCGCGGCGCCCGGGCACGGGGGACGGGCTGACTGGGGGCCCGTCTGTGCTGCCTGAGTGTGTGCCATATGCACGGGCTAGTTTTTGTGTTTTTAATCGAACCGTTTTAAGAAGCCTGGACTTATTTCTGGGTGGGATCTGCGGCAGGGAGGCAGGGAAGGGCTTTCCCATCAGGCGCCCTCCCCAAGCTCCCCGAGCGGCCGGCCGCTCCAGGCTACACCTGCACCTGAGGGAAGACCAGCTTTTCCGAGGATCCCCTCAAACTGACGCACGGGGGAGTCTCCTGGGAGGGTTAGGAAGGACCACGCTCGGACCCGCCCTGAGGCGGACGTGGCTGGTGGCTGGTCGGTGGAGTGGCCTGGGCACTCGGGCACCTTCAGAGCTCTCAGGGCTGATCCCATGAGTGACAGCTGAGGGTCTGCCAGGCTGCGGAGGGGCTGCTCCCGGTGGGGGGATGGGCAGGGGGCAGGGTGGGAGGAGGCGGATTCTAGTGTCCGAGCCCAGGGCCCCGAGCCCTCCCCACACCGAGCCCTCTCAACTGCACCAAAGAATTTCCCGTAAGGCAGGACGTGGCCTGGTGTCTCGGAGCACAAACCTCCGAGTCGTCACCCCACATCTGAAAACCAAGACCGGCATTTCACCTGGCCACGGCCGGAAAGCACATCCCATGCACTCGGTGCCGGCCAGCCCGCCCTGGCTCAGCCCACTTGGAGGCTACTTGGGACACGGGCCTTTGCCACCTGTCCCCTTCTCCCAGCACCCCCCTGGGCTGCATCCCACCCCCACAGATGGGACACAGGCCCTTCAATAGCACCGCGGCCGGACACAACGGAACCCACACCAGGGAGTGCGAGGAGGCAAGAGGAGAGCCCACAGCTTTGGGGTATCTTCACCCCGTTCCTCCCGAGAACTGGTCTCTGCCCAGTGCCATCCTGAAAACACTCCAAAGTCCCTTCTGTGATCCTGAAAGACAGGCTTAGGGCCCAGGCAAGAGGAGGGGCCCATGGGAGTCCCCACAGGCCAGTGACCAGGCCAGGTCACAGCCACGGTCCCGGCCCCGCTGTGTGGCCCCTCCTGGGCTGCGGGGCCTTATCCCCCGTTGTTTTTGAAATGGTTCTACCACACCGACGGGGCTTTTGCCTCCTCTCTCAAGGGGACAGACTTCCAAAAAAGGAGGAAAATCCATCTCATTATGAAGGAACCAGGAAGGGTCAGAAGAGACTTTAGCAGCTTTAGATGTAATGGTGTCTTTAGATCCAGCGAGATCTGATGTAAGAAATGGTCCTGCCCCATGAGGGAGGGGAACATCATCCCTGCTTCGGAAAGCAAGGAAAAGGGGGTGCAGGGAGGTGGGCCCGGCCAGACGGCCCAGGTTATTAGGGAGCTGCTGCGTGCGCTCAGAAAGGGACGTTCTTGGGAGGAACCCACAGGGCTCCCGAGAACAAGCCACGGCGCGCGGGCTGGCGCTCCCTCGTCTAGAGAGCCCCAAGGCTGTGGAGCTGGCGGCTCCATCCGGCCCTGGAGCAAGCCCCTGGCAACATGGTGGGCACGTGGAGAAATGTGGGAAAGGGACCCAGCGGGCTGGAGAGCGGGACTGACGTCCGCCAGAACAGGGGCTCGGAAGGTGCCTCTTCAGCTCCAAACTCTGCTCTGGCCGGTGGGTGGGCGTGGCGAGGGCGTGTGCCTGTCCAGCCTCCACTCCCCGTTCCGCTGTGGAGGGGCATCTTGATTGTCCTGCTTCCGCTTGTGCCAGCCCCCAGCCCACCCTACAGCTAAAGGAAGGGTGAGAGGAGGCCTGACCTCCCCCAGCAGGGATGGGTCCAGGGGTGATCATGTGACCCAAGCTGGGCCAATGAGAAGCAGCTGTGGGACTTTTGCTATTGGGACGGGATGTCCCCACCTCCACCCAGGTTCCTGTGAGGATGGATCCCAAGCCTGAGGGTCACTTTTTTGTTGTTGTTGTTGTTGTTAATCCTCACTCGAGGATATTTTTCCATTGATTTTTAGAGAGAATAGAAGGGAGAAGGAGAGACAGAGAGAGAAACATCGATGTGAGAGAGACACATCGATTAGTTTCCTCCAGCATGCACCCCCACCAGGGCTGGGGATCAAGCCTGCAACCTAGGTACAGGTTCGATTCCTTGACCGAAATCGAACTCAGGACCCTTCAGTCCACAGGCCAACCCTCTATCTACTGAGCCACACTGGCTAGGGCCTGAGGGCCACTTCTGCCACCACTGGGGTGCCTGCCAAGGAAGCCGAGTTGGAGACAGAGCAAGACAGAGACCTGACAGTATCATCTGAGCACCTGAATCCCATTTTGCTAGAGGCTAGAGTTACCCTGGGCTCCCTGTTCCTGAGCCAGGACTTCTTGCTGAAGCCACGCTGGCCTGGGTGCTGTCACTTGCAACCAAGAGTCCTGCTTAAAACAAATACTAGACCCAGAGTGGTGCCAGCGAGTGCCTGGAAACCAGTTCTTGACTCAGCAGGTGAGGGCCCATCTGTGAGGCTGAAAATAGCTCAGTACCCCAGATGCTGTCGGGGGAACAGGCCCACCCTCGAGGCTAGGCCCCAGCACAGGCACCCCAGATGCTGTGCAAACCCAGCCCTGTCACTCCCATTTTCTCTTCATTCTCATGGCAACCTGCAATCAAAGAGTCATCCCCATCTCAGGTCACAGGAGCCTCCAGCTGGGGTCCGCTCAGGCCGATGCAGCTATAAGCCCAGCCCCCACCTATCACCCCTCCTGGCATGGCCTCAACTCCATGAGGACAGAGCAGCACACCCAAACCCTTGGGAATCTCTCAGGGGACTTCGGAGATCTCCACCTCCCACCCCTACACCTACAGCTGCTGTAAGAGTCCTTCCCCTCTGGGGGTGGCCAGATGAGCAAGGAATGGTGCCCCACTCAGGCTCATGCCAAGCCTGCAGGCAGGAGTGACCCACTAGCTCCGATAGGATGGGAGACAGGAGACCAGCCATGCAGGCCCAGGGCTCAGCCACACCCCCTACTTCCCAGTAACCCTGAGTGCCCTCCCCCAGCACAGAGCCCGCCTGCCATCCTCTACAGGAGGGATCTCTGGGGCACTGAGCTGGCATGCTCCCGGGGTCTACCCACACACCCACCTTCCTCACTTCCACCCTGCACACCTGAGGCACGTGCACTCATGATTTTTAAATGTTCTCCATGAAACCAGGCTGCCGGCTTCTCTTGGAAAATGGCATGAACTAGTTGCTCTGGCCCACAGCCCCCTGTGGCGCCAGGGGGCGAGCTGAGGAGTGCTGTCCTATGGGCCACAAGCCCCCAGGCCACTTCACCATCGCCTGGCCCGCTGCTTCAGCAGATGCTCAGAGCCATACCCTGGCAATCTGCACCCCAAGCAGCTCCTTTCCTGACAAAGCCCCCACATGGCTGTTGCATCCTGTGTTTCCAGAAACCCCGCAGCCCCTCATGAGCCCCGGCCCACCACGCCTCTCAGGAAGCCCGCCTGCACAGCCCTGATCCTGGCTGCTTTCTGTACCGGCCATGGTCAGCAGGCTAGTCCTGCAAAGGGCCAGACAGCAAACATTTCAAGTGTTGCAAGCTGCAAAGTCTCTGTCACAACTACTCGACTCTGCCATGTGGTACAAAAGCAGCCAGGGGCAATATGTAAATGAATGGCATGGCTGTGTGTTAATAAAACTTTATTGACAAAGACAGTGGTAGGCCAGATTTGTCCTCAGGCCATAGTTTGCCCCTGAATTTAAATCTATCTTCCTAAATAGAACAAGAACAAACCGTCCCCTGTATCTCCCATGCAGTGGGCACTGAGTACCGGGTCAGCAGACACGAGCTGCAGGATTCAGGGCCAGGCCGCCTTGCTGCCTGGCCTCAGGCCTGGGTGTCACTGGCCATCCCTGCAGCCCCAGCCTGTCCTGGCACAACCGGCATCCTCCATCCTCAAATAAGCAGGCCACACTGCTGTCCCACTCACGGGCCAGTTCTGATGTTCCACAGGCAGCCCCAGGGGGTCTGAGGCCCCAGGCTGACCATGTGCAGGGGCTCCAGTACCCAGAGGCCCACCATCATCCCCAGGTAACCAGGCACCCCAGCCCCTAGGCACCTGGAGAGGCCTCTCCCGTTGAGCAAACAATAGCTACACCTACTGTGCCCCAGGGTACATACATGGTCTCAGCCCTCACAGCACTCACTCCCTTAAGACAGGGATTTCTCATCCTCGTGAGCATCCCTTTCCTCTCGGTGACATGGGATAATGCCATCAATTTCACGGAGTCCTGCCTGGAACACAGCAGTGGTGCTGGAGGTCTGGCAGCCACTTTGGGACCAGGAGGACAAAGGCCACGTGTTAGGAGTGGCAGAGCAGCAGCCAGGAGAAGCCTAAGTCCCTGACCACGTCCTTGAGAAGGTCCATGAGCTCAACTGGCCACCTCATGACTTCCTGTCACGTGAGGGGAAAAACACAAAGCCAGATGAACACAGACCGACGGACACGGCTGCTACTATTCTCGTCGTCACTCCAGCTGAGAGAGAGCTGCCCACAGTCACACACAGAGTAAAGGGGAGGAGCCAGGACCGAAGCTCGCATGGCTTAGATAACGAAATGGAATGATCGCCAACGGAAGTCAAAACTGCTAAGTGTCAGAGCAAACAGACAGGAGGAGAAGATGCAAATCTCAGAATAATTCCAAAAGATACAAAATGGTTCCCAGTAACCGATGTGTCACCCCTTCAGGAGCTGCAGCTTCCCCGCCCGCTGGGTGGGGGCTGCCCTGGGTGACTTGCTCCCATGTGGACTATGGAACGGCGTGGGGGCAGGGGGGGGGGCGGTAACTGCCCAGGGAAGAGACCTGGCCAGCCCCCCCCCCCCCCCGGCCAGGTGTCAGGCCTTCATCTGTGCCATGTCCTGGTGGCAGCGTGTCCCCCGGATATGATGTGATGAGGAGGACACCTCACCTCTGTGATCTTCCTCCCCAAAACCTACTGCCCAGTCTAACCATGAGAAAAACACCAGATCAGCCCTCACGGAGGGACAGTGTACAAAACACCGCACCATTATTCCCCCAAACTGGCAAGGTCATCAAACCCAGGCCAGTCCGAGAAGCTGTCCCAGACCAGAGGGGCTGGGGGACACGGGGACCCAATGTAACACCGCGGGGATCCTGAATGCGATCCTGAAACGGGAAAGGGTGTTGGAAACACGAGTGACGTCTGAAGGAGCCGTGGACTTAATTAACAGCAGCGTGTCAGGTTTACAGGGCACAGCAAGTAAGATGTGGGTGTGGACGGGGACGCTGGCAAGGGGTGTACGGGGACTCTCTGCACCTCGTATCCATTGACTCTAATTCTAATGAAAACATTCGTCTGGGGGGGGGAGGCAAACGTAAGCAGCAGCTCTGGCGTCTGACCTCTCTCCGTTCAACCCCAGGACAAGGAGGAGCGAGGACACGCAGGCCAGGCCCCTTCATCCTCACAGCCACCGAGACGCAGGGGCCACAATCCCCGTCACAGAAGAGGAAACTGAGGCTCCGAGAGGCACTTGCCCAAGACTGCCCAGCTGGGAACTGGCAGAGCTGAATCTGACCCAGGCTCCCCCGCCGACCCCAGGATCTGCACTGCCCCAGCACCCAGCCAGCCAGGACGAGGTGACCCCGGGGCTGAGCTCTAGTCCGGGACCCTGAGGGGTCCCCCTCCCAGCATCCTCAGAGGTCACAAATGGTGGCCTATGGTTAGCATCTGGCCCACAGACAGGGTTTGGCTCATGCAAATTTAAAAATGAGTTAGCTGCCAACAGGGAAGAACTGGGATGTTTCAATTAAGTATCGAGTTCCTACTTCTCTTGAACAACAGAGCTATCCGGCCACACTGGGCCGCATTCCTGCGGGGAACAGGGAGCTGGCCCCTCTGGACGGGGCGTGTGCTGTCCAGTTTGCCACCGTCCCCGCCCGGCCTGACGCCCTCGCCCACACGAGCTGCAGGCGTCCGAGCCGGCAGTGGCTCCGGGCTCCCGTCACGTGGCTCGGACAGGTCTCCAGGGGCTGCGGCGGAGCTGGATGGGGCAGGCTCTGCTCCGGTGCCGTGCCCGGGCCCCAGGCTGTCCTGTCCCAGGGTCATCACCACGACCAGTGGCTGCTGCCTTTCACCCACAGACCGTCTCCCCTGGTCTCGCCAGAGCCTGAGAGGGCGGTTCTGCGATGGTGCCGTTTAATGGAGGAGAAAGCAGGCTCAGCGAGGACCGGGGAGGCTATGCCCAGGGCCGCACAGCTGGTGAAAGTCAGAGCTGGGCCTCAGATGGGCTCTTCTGAGCCCGTGGCAGGACCTTCCCCTCGATGCCCGCCTCCCTCCTGTCCTGCCGCTGGGCTTTCGGCTGTCCTGCCTGTGCCTGCTGGGGAAGGGGGGGGGGGGCGCGGGGGGGGCAGTATTCCAGAATGCTCTGACAGCTGAGCACAGCCCTCCCGTTCCTGTAAGCGGCCCCTGCGTGTCCCATCCTGCCCGAAGGACTGGCTGGCTAGCCTCACGGACGGAGCCTGCACAGTCACACAGATGCACCCTTCCCGCGGAGGCCGCCCGCCCGGCCTGGCTCCTGCCCAGCGCTGCCAGCCTGGGGACCACGGCAGCTGGTGGCCGTGGGAGGTGGAGGCCCTGGGGACCGGGAAGCAGGGCTGGGGGTTCCCGGAGTGGGCAGCCCCTAGCCGCAGGGACAACTGGCGCAATCTTGTTACAGGCGATGCCGACCCTGGGAGCAGGTTCCTGGATCCCCGTGGGTCCTGCCTTTAGCTGGAGGGAAAGCGTTAACATGGAAACCACAGAGGAGCCCTCAGAAGTTCTGCCAAGACGCTGGCTCCTGCATCCGAACTGACACACCCTCAGGGAGGGGAGGAGGGCAAGGTGAGGCGGGTCCCGCCCCAGCCCCTCTGGAACTAGGTCTGCCTGGGACCCAGCTCCTGACCTGAGCCTCCAGCCTCGGCCCCTCCTCCCTGCGGCGCTGCTCCCCCACCCCCGAGCCCCCCCAGGGGATCCGACTCCCTCCTCCAGCGACGGTGCTGGTCAGCACGGGAGTCATCCTATTTGAACACCACACGCCTGGGTTTGCTCATCACATGGCCACTGCGTGCAGCTGTCCAATTACAGACAAGCTATACATATACTTAGATGAATATTTTTAATTGAGGACCTGCTATATTCCAGAGACCCAACCGCACAGGTCAAGCCCTTTTACAAACGAGGAAACTCGAGGCTTTCAGGAGTCAAGTGACTCACTGCCAGCCCACCCGCTACCTAAACCTCCATGCACCCCGCTGTCCAAACCGACACCTGGGGGTCACCCTCGACTCCCCACGGCAGCAGCCAACCCATCCCCAATCCCGTCTGCGAATTCTTCCCAAACCCCTCTCCCCTTCTCCCCTGGCGGCCGTCCGCGCCCTCCCAGCCTCTGCTCTTGTCCTCGACGCGTTCCCCACACGGCAGCCGGAGGGACTGTCCCAAACACCAGAGCTGACCCTGCGCCACGCGGCTCCCTGCGGGGAGACTCACACCAATTCCTGGACCTGGTCATCAGGCCCTGTCCCCACGCCACACCCGCAGGCAGAGCCAGACCGCAGGCGTGTCCCGTGAGGCCGCCACTGGCCTGACTTTCTTTACTAGTTCTGTTTACTTTCTTTACTAGTTTGGTTGGTTCTGTTCTCACGTTTTTAACTGAAATGCCATTTCCCTATGAAAAATGGATTTCAAGCTCCTCTGAGAACCGGAAGCCCTGGCACCTGGCGGACACGGAGCTGGCGCTGAGCAGCGGCCGTCCCTACACAGGGGACGTGTGCGCTCGCCCGCGCAGTCCCCCGGCCGTGTGAGTCATCTCTGCCACCTGCCTGGCCCCTTAGCGTGGGGGGTTTTGACCCCAGGTGCACATGATCCGGCCTGACCTCTGAACTCGGCCTGTCACCTCCCGTCACTCACAGCCCTCCAGCCTGGGGCCTGGGCCTCGCTGGGACCTTTGCACCTGCTGTCTCCCCTCAGGGCACTCCCGCCGGGTCTTGTGCTGGGTCCGTCCTTCCTCAGACCCTCCTAAGGGGCCTCCACCCATGTGTCAACCCCCCTTCGCCACAGAGCCCACTCTGCAACCTTCTTCCTTGGCGACCACCATCTCCCCGCAGGCTCAGCCCCCGGGGACAGGCCACGTCGGTCTGCAGGGCCACAGCCCGGCGGCAGCCGAGCCGGGCTCACGGGAGACACTCGGGCCATGAGGAACGGACCACTGGTCTGTCGCCCCCGAGGCGGACAGGAAGGGCCTGGGCCCAAGACCAGCGGCGACCGTCCCGTCTCCACGCGAGGACACCTCAGGGCCTGCTCCGGCGTCACTGGGGGCTCAAGGCTGCTGCCCCAGCCCGGCCGGGGCTGTGACCCACCCCTGGAGACACGAGACCACGTTACAAAGAAAGCACTTGCTAACAGCAGCGCTTTGCCGGGGATGGGAGCCTGGGACGGAACACGGGGAGAGAGGAAACTGGTGAATCCAGGCCTGGGGTTGAGTAGCTGCTCGGGCAGGTGCTGGGGCTGAGCTTCGATGACTGCACTGTGTGTGATAGGACCATGGGGGACGCTGCGTAAGGGGCATACGGGGACTCTGAATCTTCTTTACAAGCTCTCTGCACATTTAAAATCACCCAAGACAAAAAGGTCATTTCACAATAAATGGAGCGGACCCACGCAGCATGTGCAAAGCACGGAGGAACGCGAACAACACAGACTGCGAGCTACGCAGTAATAATACTGACGTCATCAATGCCGGCAACGGCAGCTGAGCCCGGCTGGTCTCACTGACTCTGAGGACAATCCTATGCAGAGGATGACTGCCACTCCCATTTTACAGATGCGGAGACCAAGGCTTAGGAACTCACTCGGAGCGTGACATCTGCACGTGATGGACAGGGCTGGCCCCCAGGCGTGCGACCTGCACAGGCCCGTGGCCCGTGCTTGGTCTAATCCTCGCTGTCACCGCCTGGAAATTCTTCCCAAGCTTCGAAAGGGGCCTCACGGCTTCCTTTTTCACGGGGCCCCGCAAGTGTGCAGCCGGTCGTGGTGACAGCCGTGTGGCCCAGCGTGGGTACGCTCCATGCTGTGCCTGACAGGTCACGCGGGGACAGCCCCGGGGACCGTCTCCTGGCTGAGAAAACAGGGTGGGGCAAAGGGCGGCAGCAGGGGCAGGGGTGGGCTGGGGGGACATCAGCGGATGGATTTGGCTGCAGCAGACACTACCCCTCTGGGCACAGAGCAGGGAAGGGAAGGCAGCAAACCAGTGGCTGCACAGGCCAGCAGCCTCCTGTCACTAAGGTTCTCCTCCCCAGGGGGTGCTGGGCCAGGCCCCCTGCCCGCAGGGTCCCACGTCCAGATGAGAGCACGAGCCCGCCCCGCAGCGGCTGAGGCCCCGCAGCGGCACCGTCACGGGCGCCGTCCATCTCCCGCCCGGCGCTGCTCTGGGTGGACTCCTTAAGGTTTGGTCAGCGGCCTCGAAGGTGGTTGGCGCCACAGAAGACGGCTGGAAACAGCACCAATGAGCTCCGGGAAGCAGGTGCACACACAGACGCCATCGGCCCTTCTGTCGGGTCCCTAACATGGGCGGCTGTTCTTCATTAAACAAACAAGCCACGGGGCAAAAACAGAGGCGTCCACCAGAACCCACAGGAGATAAGGCCACGCACGGGCCGCCCTGTCCCTGCCCAGCTGGGGGCCTCTTCCCCCGCCTCCCAGCAGCTGGAGGCTCCCGCTCCGAGGCAAGGCCCAGGCTGCCACCGGGTCCAGGTGTCCAGGAGCCTAGCCTTCCCCACACAGGTGCCCCTCCTGCACCAGGTGACCTGCACGCTGCCCGGGAGCCTCCACAGCCCCTGTGGCCACACTGGTTCCCTCCACGGCCTCGTCCTTCCCCAGGGCCCGGGACTGTCCCAGAGGCCCTCGCGCAAGAGCCTCGCGTGCTGTCCTGTCGGGTTAGGACAGTGGATCAGACGGCCCCTGAGTGTGAAAAGGAGGATTTCAAGGTCTGGGAAGTAAGACTTGAGAGGGAGAGGAAGGAAAAGGGAGAGACGGAGTGAGCAGGGGACAGAGATGAAGCTGTGGAGAGAATCAAAGATGGGGGTGGGGGGGGCAGACAACGGAGGGGAGACAGAGAGAGACGGAAAACAAAACTGGGAGAGAAAAGAGAGAGAAAGCGGGGGAGAACCAGATAAGGGGGACTTAGAAAGAGAGGAAACAGAGGGAAACAGGAGGGGGGTGGGGAAGAGAGAGGGGAAGTGGACATGGAGAGCTAAAGAGGGGAAAGCGTGGGAATAAGTGAGGAAAGGAGAGGGGAGGGCTGAGTGGCCCTGACAGAAAAGTGAGGTGGCCAGGCGGGGTGACAGGAAGGAGGGGAGGGGATGGGCTGCAGGCTGGGGACAAGGGGACTGGGATGGAAGCTGGGGAGTCAGTCCATGGGGTCAGGGCCTCCAAACCCAAGCCAAGTCACTGTGTCTCAAAGAACATGAAAAACACCCACCACCACCCTCCACCATCTGCCAGCCACACCCCTTCGTCAAAGAAAGAACGTTCTGGCACTGGCCGGGCACTTGTCGGTTGGAGAGTCGTCCCAATATGTCGTCCCAAGGTTGCGGGTTTGACCCCTGGTCAGGGCACATACAGGAATCAACCAATGAATGCAGAAATGGAACATCAAACGATGCCTCTCTCTCTCTCTCTCTCTCTCTCTCTCTCTCACTCTCTCTCTCTCTCTCTCTCACTATCTCTCTCTCTCTCTCTCTCTCTCTCTCACTATCTCTCTCTCAAAGGAAAAAAAAAAGAATATTCTTAAAGAACAAAGGCCATCTGAGAAGCCAGGTCGGTCTATCCTGAATGGGCTCCATCTTGCCTTCCCTCTGCGCTCACTCAGGACTCCTGGAAACCTCGGGTCTAAACTCCCAGGGCCTCGCTGGCCTCACAGGGCCCAGCCCCCTGGCTGCGAAGAGAGGAAAGAGGAGGAGGAAGATGCTGAGCACCGTCTCCAGGTCTTCGGCCCCATGGTCCCCCCCAGTGTTACCGGCAGGGACCTCATCCGTCTCGTACACGGCCGTATCCTCATGCCTCGAACAGCACCTGGTGTCCTGGAGACACTTACTCAATACAGGCCAGGGCATCAACCCACCCTCTGCCTCCCTGGGCCAGCTCATTCAGCCGCAGGCCTCAGCCCTGAACCCCACCCTGGGGTCTCCAACGGGGCTCCACCTGCACACGCACCCAGATGGATCCTCTCCATTCACACGGCAACTGGAGCGAATCTCCAGGGGGTTATGCTGCACGGGAAAAACCATCGCAAAAGGTTACACGCTGTAGGATTCCATTTATAGGACATCTTTGGAATAGCCCAGTTTTAGAGATGGGGGCAGATTAGCGGTTGCCAGGGGCTGGGTGAAAGTGGAGACACAACCTATATAAAATAAAATTGTATGGAACTGACACAATCATACAGAACTTAAAACACAAATGAGCACAAGTAAAAGTGGGGAGGTCTGAGTGAGAACGAGGGATTGTACCCATGTCAGTCTCCTGGCCGTAATGCTGTGCTACAGTTTTGTGAAATGTTACCACTGCGGGCAACTGGACAAAGCGCACAAGGGGTCTCTTTGTATTCTTTCTTTTTTCTTTCTTTTCTTTTCTTTTCTCTTTTTTCTTTCTTTCTTTTTTAAAATTGATTTTGAGAGAGAGGAAGGGAGAGAGAGAGGGAGACAGAAACATCAATGTGGGCGATGTCGTGATTGGTTGCCTCCCGCACCCCTCACCTGGGGATCGAACCTGCAATCTTTGGGTGTACGGAACAATGCTCAACCAACTGAGCCACCCGGCCAGGGCTGTATTATTTCTTATAACTGCATGTGAATCTACAATCCTATATAATAAAGATGTAATATGCAAATGGTCGCTACACTGTGAAGCGTAACCACCTACCTCGTAACGACCGGATCACGGATCAAAAGGAGGGTGGGGCAGTGAGCTACAGGCGGGCGGCGGAGAGCTACAGGAGGGGGCAGGGCAGCAAGCTATGAGGGGAGGCAGGAGGGGGGCGTGGGGGGTGGAGGGAGCTACAGGTGGGCAGCAGCAAGCTACTGGCGCACGGATTCATGCGCAGGGGTACTAGTTATTTCAATAGAGAATTTCAAGTGAACACACACACACACACACACACACGGAGAATAGACCATGGTTCCCCACCTCCACCCTGGCCACCCTAATCCAGGCCACCAGCATCTCTCCCTGGACCATGCCAGCAGCTCTAACCTCCCAGCCTCCACACACACCCCTCATCTTCCTTCACGTGGGCCAGGCGCAGGGCAGCTCCCTCTCCACACTCTCCAGGGCCAAGCCCTTGCACTGGCCCCGTTTCTGCTACATTCACTCCCCGCACCTTCCCATCCGGCTCCAACCTGCCACCCACGCAGGCCTCCCAGCTCCCTCAGCTGCCCCAGAACACCTCACACTTGCCTCCCTCCAGGGCGCCAGCCACCATGAGCTACAGGGTCCAGCTCCCCTGTCCCCCTGCCCGGACACACCCCTCCCTGCCCTTCTTCAGTTTTCCCTCTCCCCTGGGCACATTGCATACGCTGATCAGGGCTGCCAGAGGGCAGGAACATGGTCTCTCCTGGGCTGCGCCATGAGACAGCACGGGCTCCTATGGATGCGTGGGTATTTGTTGAATGAATGAGTAAGTGCGTGAGTGAAAGAAAAGAGGGGAGGTGGATGTGTATTTGGCATCCCAGGAGTTAAGCCCAGCCCCGGGGCTGGGAAGGAAGAGAGAGGTGAGGGGCTGGGGTCACACATGTGGCAGCTCCTAGGAGAACGTGGGGGGCAGGGAGAGGCGGTGTGCACAGAGGGGGATGGGCGGGCTGTCTCCAGGCACCAGATCCAAGGTTTCCAGAAGCAAAAGCCCAGGTACAGAGAGAAAGAAGCCGAGGACAGCAGTGCCCTGCAGGCCAGGCCGTGCTGCCCGCCCCACCCCCTCCCCACCCCTTCCCCTCCCCACAGGTTCTTAAGAGGCTGAGCGCACTTTCTGGGGCCTCCTGGGGGCCCAGGGGCCAAGCCGTGGGGCTTCCCACGTCTGCCTGTCCACAACCCCCCTGACAGGTGGCTCATGCCGCTTTAGGGATGAGGGGAGGTGTAGCCATGGGGCTCGAGGAGGCCCTCATATTGGAACCTGGGACATCCCCTCCGATGTCCATAGAGCTGGTGTCCCCTTCCCAGCCCCTCAGGTGGCCGCCTTTCCAGCTGTGTGACCTTGGCCCCCTAAAACCTCTCTGTGCCTCGGTTTCCTCATTTGGAAACGGGGCCAGGATGTCATGCCAATATAACTGCTCAGTGGATGCTGGCTAATTCCATTATCATTATGGCCCCCTGGATTCGTATTCTTTTTAAATGCCATCATTAGCTTGCAGACAGCCCGAGTGTACAATTTCATAACATTGCGTTTTCAGTATTAAGTGCATTCCGTTTCAAAGCATGAACATTTAAACTAAATCACAATGCTCGCACTGCTTCCATTTCTAATCACCAGGAGCCTCAAAACGTGTAAGTGCCAGGACATCTCTAGCACCAAGAGGCGTGGCTCATCTATCAGTCAGGGTGCTTGGCTCACAGTAGGTGCTCAGTACATGCCTGCTGATAGTGACAGACTGCTGGGTGCACTGGGCAGCTGTGGTCTCCCCTTTCTCTCCCAGCAATGACTATGGCCATCTGAGCCCCTCCTGGCCACCCTCCCCCCCCCCCACCCACACACACACACAAACACTCGGGCCATTGCCCAAGGCCTCTGGAGCCAGGTCCAGGCCAGTAAAGAGCTGCCAGACATGGGAAAGGACAAGGCAGACCCAGAGCCACAGGCTGAGATCCCAACCAGGTCACACCGGACACCTCCCCGCAATGTCCAGCAATGCTCAGCCATGGCCAGCCCTGAAACTGCCCCTCGCTGCCCGAGCCCCTCCCTCCATTTGGGAGCCAGCAGCCCCCCTCTCCTGCTGGGTTCCAGGGTAGTTTGGGACTCTCCGAGTAACGGGAGCTCTGGCCTTGACTTAGGGCTGGCAATGGGACAAGGCGCGCTGCTGTCAGCCGGAAGAGGCACCTGGACGGATTTACTGCCTGATGAGACGTGGTTCACTTTCCCAGCACAACACTGACCAGGGACGGAACCAAGTTCAAGAGCTTCCAGGCTCCATGGCATCACGGTCACACTTTCTCCAGACGCCCCACCCCCAGCGCAGGCATCACACAGGCACCTGCACTCCTAAAGGACCCACCTCCGCTCATCATGTCCCCCCAGAACCTGTGACGGCCCATCGAGCTGCCATCCTCTGCCCGGCCCACCCTCGCTCAGGAGCGCTGTGTGACCGGTGTGAAGGGGTGTGACCCAGTGTGAAGGGGTGCCACCGTCGGGCCACGCTGTGCCCTCCCATCCTCCCCTCGCCCATGTCAGCGACTTCCCCGGCCTCTCTTCTCTCCTGCTGTGCACGTGCAGACGTCAGTCAGCCCTTCTCATCATTACCTGCTGATTGCGCCTGCCTGTGAGTTACCCTCTGTGAGTAACAAGCAGGGACCCAGTGTCATCACTTCTGCACCCTCTGGTGCCCAGGTCACAGCTCCCACGTGCCAAGTCTCGCTACACCGGGCACGTCACTGTGGGACCCCCTCTGGATGCACTATGTCCATCAAGGACACCAGGGTTCGGAGAAGGGCAGTGGGTGCCCATGGCCAGGACGGGAGTGGCCAGGGTCACAGTGAGTCCAATCCTGCCTGCTCAGCACCAGCTCTCAAGGCCGGTCTCCACTGCTGCGACATCAGCTCTCCCTCCTCTCCTCCTCTCCCACGCCCAGGCTCAGGACCATGCTCGGCACAGCTGCACCACAGCTCTTTGCCAAGGCAGAGATGGAGGCCTGGAGCCAACAGGCCCCCTGGATTCCTATGAGCCTCTCAGATTTATCTTCAAAATCAACTGATTTCACATAAAAGTCTACATCCTCATCCTCTTTATACATAAGGGCAAGCTCAGGCCACGCTGAGCCTTTACTCCGGGCCGGAGTTGAGGACACCTGCCTCTTCTGTTGGCCACAGTCCCCACCCAGCCCCTCTGCCTCTCTCAGGGCCCTACCAGATCCTGGTGAGAACTGGAATTCCGAGCCCTGGGGCTCTGGAATCACACATGCCAATGCCTGGCTGGCTAAGCTGAAATGTTCTAATTTCTGTGAGCCTCAGTTTCCTCATCTGTAAAGTGGGGATGATAACAGACGGTGCCTAGGTAACAGGTGGCATGGACATGAACCAAACTAGGGCAGGTGACGTGCTAGCTTGTGCCAGCCCAAAGAAGAGCCCAGAAAACTCAGGCCACTAGCATCATCGCAACTTCAAAGTCAAAGATAAGATAGCCCTGTACCTGCTCCTGAGAAACCCTGGGTCTGGGGGCGGCAACAGGTGAAAGTTCAGCAGCTCGAAGGGTGAGGAACGGGGCACTGGGAGGCCCAGAGGAACATTGCCTGGGGGACCCAGGTGGCTGCCCAGAGCTGGCCACATCCCGCTGGGCCTTGAACGATGAAGAAACACTCGCAGGCGGAGAGCAGGGGGGTATTCTAGGCAGGGACCAGCATGTGCAGAGCCCGGTCGGAATGACCTGAGGTCGCGGCTGACAGGTGGTGCCCCAGTGGTGATGGGGTCTGGGAAGGGTGCAATGCGAGGGTCCCAGCAATCAGGGAGAAGCTGGCCTGCGCCATGCGGGCGTCCAGATAATAACCCCTCCTGTCCAAGGGAACTTCCTCCCCACACACCCTCGGAGCCTCAACAAGAATGAATGCAATGTTCCTTCCCAGCACGTTCCTACCAGTCCAGCAGACCTGTTCACGTGTGAGTGCTGAGCAACTCACTGGGAGCCAGTTTGGCGGGGGCTGCTGGGGGGGCGGCGGGGGAGGGGGGGCTGGGGACCAGAGCCACTCGGCTCTCGCGGTAATATCTGCCATCTGCTCATGTTGCATTTTTACCGAAAGGGATGATGGGGCAGAAGGAGCAGCAGAGGCGGTTCAGGCCTGGAGAAGGCGCCATGGAACCTCGTCTGCCTTTGTGTTGGTGCCTCGCTGGCCTCCACCACCAGATAAAGCCCAGCCAAGCCTGCCTCCTTCCGGGAGTCACCCTCCAGGGGAACTGGGCAGAGGAGGGGGAGGTGCCCAGCAGGGCTGAGCCTCCCTCCCTCCCTCCCTCGCTTCCTCTCTGCTGGGCGGGGAGGGGAGGGAGCTGGGGGAGCATGAAGGGGGAGGGGAGGAGACACCAAACCTGGCACTGACGACTCCTGCAGGCCGGCCTGGGCAGGACAGCTCACTCACAGCCTCCATTACCTCCATCAGCAGCCCCAAGCTGCAGGGCGTGAGGAGGCGTGGGCACGCCATCCCAGCTCTCCACAGCCGGGAAACAGCCTCTGGGGAAATCCGGGGAGGCCGTCAAGGGCCTTGGAAGCCATAAGAGCATTCATTGATTCATATTTAATGCACACCTACTATGTGCTCAACCTGGGTAGGAAGCACAAATGCCCACAGGCAGGAACTGAGAATGGGTGATGGGCCAGATGGTGGCCTGGCAGGTATGCTGCTCAGGGGCCCAGACCTCTGCTTTCTCAAGAGAAGTCAGAAGTACAAATTCTTATGTAAAACTTGTTTTAAATGCTGGCATTGAATTCAAATTAAATGTATGAATACACCAAGCTAGCCAAACAAAGTATGTTAATGGGGTAGATTTGGCCCAAAGATCTCCAGTTTGCAACCTTGGCCACTGGGGCTGTAGTTCCTGCCTTTGGGAAGATCTCAGGAGGGAGAGGAGGGACCTATAGAACAAAGTCAAAGCTGGATCAAAGCCTGGACCTGCCACTTATGCTGTGTGTCCCTGGGCAAGCGAACAGCCCTCTCTGAGCCTCAGGTCTCTTCCTCACCAACAGGAAGAACATCTCTGGAGTTGTTATGGGAAGCTAAGACAGGGCACAGAAAGCCCTTCAGTGACATGCTCAATATAAGACTACAATCGTTGGGGCACTAGTAGATGCTTAATAAAACTGTGGGCTGCGAGTCCTGCTGCTGCTGAAAGCCGCAGGCTCCTGCTGGGGCTAACACAAAGAAGTGAAGGGCCTAGCTCTCCACTCTCCCTGGTCCCAAATGCCTCTGAAGGGGTGGGGCCTGCGGGGAACAGACCATCATCCTAAAATCCAGAGCTGGGGAGTGTGCTGGGTGTGACACGCAGGTGCAACAGATTTGACCTACAGTGTTTACCACTTAGGGGAAAGAAAACAGGCGCACAGCTTTCCCCCAAAATAGGGAAATCTGGCTATGCCCCCATTTCTGCAAGGCATGTCCACCCCTCTGGGTGAGGCCTGGGCTCTGCAATTCACCCCAGTCCCCACCACTCCTGACTGTCACACCTGGCAGACAACTCATTTTCGTTATCAGGTTGCCCTGCTGGTATTTGTGGGGGGAACAGGTGGGCCAGGCAGGCCCGAGTCCAGGCCAGGCCACAGCGCCCGGTCAGACCGGCTCTGGGTGGGTGTCAGGTCCTGGCCGCAAGTGGTTTTGCTATTAGCCAGACAGCCTCCATGGAAAACACCACACTCTTATCCATCGGAAAATTAATCAAAATGACACCCCGAGAACAGGATGTTTTGGCTCGGCAGAAAACAAACAGTGGTTTACAAGAAATTATGGAGGCTATTCTGTGTCCCGGGCACATGCGCCCAGGGGAGGCCCAAGCACGCGGTTAGCAGTACATCCATGGCGGCCTCCGGGCCAGCCTGGGCTTGGGCCCAGCACACAGCGATAAGCGACACCTGACATGGTCTCCCCAGCCCTTCTGAGGCCCGTGGCCCACATGACTATAGCTCCATCTCACATGGTCACTTCTGCAAATGACCTCCAGACGGACTGACAGCCAGGGTCTCAGGGACCCAGACACTCGGCCAGGAGACCTGGGCCCCTCACCTGGAGCCTCTTTTCTCTCTTCCGATTGGACAGGAAGAGGCCCTGCGATGTGAGGATGGCAGTGGGCTCAGGGCACAGGATGTTTCCAGGAGGAAGCCCACTCCTGACGCCTGAGCCCTGAAACCCGGGGCCCCAGCGCCCCTGCTCAAGTCTCCACAAGACATCCCCACCCTGAATGTCAGCCTTCGCTCAGGGCAGAGAACCAGGCCGGGAAATTTTCACGTGAAGCAAATATGACCAAGTCACCCCCTCCTATGAACTCTTCCATGGCTCCCCATTGCCCTTAGAATAGTCTTAAATTCCTGTGTGTGTCCCGAGGCCCTGACCTCGTCTCCCTGCACTCTCCCCTGCTCACTCGGCCAACCCACGCCGGCTTCCTGCCTCTCCTGAAGCGCCTGCTGGCCCCACCTCACAGCCTCTGCGCTGTGGTTCCCTCTACTGGGAGCCCCTTCCTTTGGACCTCAGACCGTCTCTTACTCATCATCCAGGGCTCAGCTGGCATGGCCCTTCCGCCAAGGCCCTCCCTGACCCCCCTCAGAGCAAGCCTGGGCCCCTTTAGAAATGACTGGCTACTGAATTTGCTTAGCATTTGGTCACCGTCTGTATTCACCCACTAGACGCAGCTTCAAGGGCGGAGCTCTCCCAGGCAGTCTGGGGCGCAGTAGAGAACGTGGGTGCATATGCTCATGCCCAGCTGTGTGACCTGGGGTAGCCTCTCTGGTCTTAGTTTGCTCACCTGTGAAACGGGGAGATGAACAGCCCCTGCCCCGTGGGTGTTGAGTTGAGAACGGTGCCTGGCCTGCAGGGCTGACTCTGTCACCACGACCAGGACCCCTGCTCACGGCAGTCTGTCCTGCACGAGCAGAGCTGGCCGTCCAGACCCGCCAATGCTCAGAACCCTCCTTCGGAGACTCCCGGAGTCTCTCTCTTCCTTATTGCTGGGGCTCTTGTGGAGGCCCCGTCACTGCATCAAATCCAAACCCGTCTTCCAGCGAGCGTACGATCATGCCCACGTCAGCTAACTGACAGTTAAGCTACCTGAGGCTTACAGCGGCCCCGCCACCTGCCCACGGCCACACAGCTAAAACATGCCACTGTGAAGGAAGGTACGATTCCTAGTTAAAATCTTGGAACAATATAAGGACCAATGCAAAAGCCTAATAAAAACTTTTCCTTTCTGTAGTGCAGCATGAAAATATGGACCTTTGTACCATGAAAACACATCATGGAAATACATACAGTGCAGCATGGAAACACATACAGTGTCGCATGGAAACACATACAGTGCAGCACGGAAACATATAGTGCAACATGGAAACACATACAGTGTAGATGGAAACACAAACAGTGTAGCATGAAAACATACACTGTAGCATGGAAACACATGCATTGTGCATGGAAACGCACATTTCTGACCTGGACGCCGAGCCCAGGGCACCAGGCAGGCCCTGGGTCTGTGGGCTGACGGCACACCTCTCAGGCAGCTCAACTAGAGGTACAAGGCCTGGGCTAGGGGGGAGCTCAGTAGGGGGTGGTATACCCACATTCCCAGGCCTCTCCTCCATGGCAGCCTGGGGCCAGCCCAGGCTACAGCCAGCACCCAGTCCCACGGGTCCCTGGTGCTGGGGCAGCGTGTGGGGGGACTGCTGCCTGCACCCTCTCTGCAGAGGGAGGGAGGAAGGAGGGAGAAGAGGAGGTGGGGCTAGACCCAAGGTCGGCAAACTGAGGCTCGTGAGCCACATGCGGCTCTTTGGCCCCTTGAGTGTGGCTCTTCCACAAAATACCACGGCCTCGGCGAGTCTATTTTGAAGAAGTGGTGTTAGAAGAAGTTTAAGTTTAAAAAATTTGGCTCTCAAAAGAAATTTCAATCGTTGTACTGTTGATATTTGGCTCTGTTGACTAATGAGTTTGCCGACCACTGGGCTAGACAGAAAAAGCAAGGACCAATTTTCTCCCCATCTCCCCCAAAAGGCCCCTCCTTCCTGGGCCCCACGAGGGGGTCCCCACTCCTCCCCCGACTCCGGGAAGGCCATGGGGACAGCGATGGGTGGCTCACCCCACAGTGACAGGACCCCTCGCCAGCATCCCATGGCCCCAGGCTAGTCCCAAGAGCCCTGTCCCACCCTAGCCTCCACTCCACGGGACCCTCGGAGGGTGGGTGTGGGGCAGGAGATGGAGTGGGCTGCAAGGAGCAGCTCTCTCTCCTGCAGGGGGAGGGGCTGGTGCGCCCTCTCTGGTCGAAGAAGGGCAGTGTCCGCCCCACGCAGGCACTGAGGGGAGAGGGCTGGGACAGCGTGAAATCCTGGCTTAGGGGAAACCCAGATGGAAGAAATGGAGAATCATCCGGGCATTCTTCCAGGACCCCAACCGCAGACAGCAGTTCTGGTGGTCGGAGCAGAAAGCCTGGCAGAGCCAAGCAGTGCAGAGCACCGGCCTGGGTCCGGGCCTCACAGGTTCGAATCCCAGCTCCACTACTCTGGGTGAGCTAGCAATTCAACCCGTTAGCACCTCAGTTCCCCCATCTATGAAACAGAGACAATGCCCAGAGCTACCTCACAGGGAAAGGCCCTCAGCTCACACCCTGGAGGCAGGTGCAGCCCTAGACACCCTCGGGCATGTGTGTGTGTGTGTGTGTGTGTGTGTGTGTTGCTCGCCTGCACTGCCTGCTTTAGACAAAGCCCTCCTGGGGCCAAGACCAACACGGTGGGGGTGCAGAATGACTCACCACACCTGGGCTGCCACCGGTTTCCTGGAACAAGTCACCGCAGGTAGGCCTGGGGGCCCCCGAGTCTGGCAGAGATGAGAAGGTGCAGGTCCCGGCACGCCCAGCCACACCCCGGTGGGATCCTGCTGCAGGAGTGGGCGGGGAACCCCCAGTTTCGGGGCCTCACAGGCCTGACTTCCAACCCCAGCACTGACCTCAAACACGTGTCTCTCCCTCTTCAGGCCTTGGTCTCTGCCTCTAATGGTGACAGCAGTGCCAACCACAGGAGGACAATTGTGCGGGTTACAGAAAAGACTGCGAAGTGCAGAGGGGCCAGGGCCCAGCAGGCCATGGCGGCCAAGTCCTCTGATCTTCCTCGCCCGAGGTGCTCCTGGAGCCATCGCTGGGCAGAGCACGGTGTGACCAGGGTGCTGCTGGTCACCCAGGAAGAGTTACCATAACCCCGCGAAGAGGAGGACGAAGCAGCAGCTTCTGATTTCATTGTCATTGGAAGGCAAAACGATTGCATTTGTCTGGAGATGGGGAAATCCCAAAGGGCTTCCTGGAAGAGGTGGCATTAGCTTGGGCTTTGCAAGATTAATAGGAGTTTCTAGACCATGAGATCTGTCTAGCTGGTACTGGCCTTGGACAAGTCATTCATCTGGAGGCAGGCACTGTGTGATCGACATCTCTGCTTTCTTGGGTGAGCAGCACATGCTTCGGGCAGGTGTAAGGAAAGATGGGGCAGTGGGATCCGGGCAGGGACTAGCGAGTGAATGCCTAGTCAGGCATCCTGAGATATGCTGCTTAGGTAACACTGCCGGGCCAAATGAAATGAGGGGCCAAATTCGGTCCATGGGCTACAAGACAACCCCCGAAACTTTCCAAACTTCCGTTCCCTCATCTATGAAATGGGGGTAATGTTAATACCCAATGCACACAATGATAACACAACCTGGAGGCGTGGGGGCAAGCAGGAGGCACAGGGGAATGGAGGCACAGAGGGGGGACCCACAGGCAGACCTCAAAGAACAGTGAGGACCCCACCGGGGCCAGGACAGGGCGGCTGGCTGGGCAGACACCGTTCCTAAGAAGGGCAAGGCCCAGAGACATGTCAGCCAGGGCTTCAATCCAGCCTTGTCACACCAGGCTGTGGGCCTCGGGCAATTCCCTTCACTTCCCTGAGCCTCAGTCTCCCCGTCTATAAAATGGGGGTGATGCTAAAAGTATCTTCTTCCAAAGACGGGTGTGAGAATTAGATGCCATATAAAACAGCAGGTAAAGCACTTAGAACAGCCCGGCCGGTGTGGCTCAGTGGCTGAGCGTCGACCCATGAACCAGGAGGTCAAGGGATTGATTCCCGGTCAGGGCACATGCCTGGGTTGTAGCCTCAGTTCCCAGTGGGGGGCATGCAGAGGGCAGCAGATCAATTATTCTCTCTCATCATTGATGTTTCTATCTCTCTCCCCCTCTCCTTTCCTCTCTGAAATTAAACAAAAAAAATTTTTTTTAAAAAAAGCACTTAGAACAGACCTAACATAAGCCATTATTATGAGCAAATCCAGGCCAGGGCAGGGTTTCCCACACTCGCATTACTGACATTTAGAGCTAGACACCTCCCTGTTGTGGGGGCTTTGTAGGGTGTTTAATAGCATCCCTGGTTTCTAGCCATTAGATGCCAATAGAACCCTCATCTCCAGCTGACAACCCAAATGTCCCCGGACTTGCCCGATGTCCCCTGGGCTGGAGAGTCAGCACGTGACAAGCTGAAAAGACAGAGGGATCTTAAACAGCCAAGGTCTCAATGGCAGGGAGAGTTTGACGTCCGTTGTCCCATCATTAAAAGGGACACATGATCCTTACGGGCCATTGGGAGGATCCCAAGAAGCAGAGATTCGGAAGGAGAGGCCTTCACAAGTCGCAGAGGCCACACTCGGGCTGGACACCTCCCTGGCCCCAGCCCCGCGGGTCTGCTGGGCCAGCTCAGCCTTGGAAGGAGGGCCCCACCTGGATTCCGGGTCTATGAGCACGTCCTCAGGCTGTTAGGACGGGACAGGGGGGCAGGGTCTGTTTCTGCTCGCGATGTAATCCCAGATGGACCACCATGCTCAGCAAACAGCAGGCGCTCAATAAATGGTGGATGAATAAGCAAACGGTCACATGAAGCTCAAAACTCAGAGGGACCTGCAGGCGGGACCGAGACACCCAGCCACCTGGGCTGGCCAGACACCGTTTCCTGTCTGCAGAACTGAGACATGCCCTCTGACCTCCCGTTTCCTGAGCCCCCTCCCACTCCAGGGCCTGGGAGGAGGAGGGGGTGGGGAGATACTCACGCTCCTGAAGGAGGGGAGCCCTCTGGAGCCCAGCCACCCCCACCTCCGCAGGGCCTGTGAGAAGGCTCCGTGGCTCCGCTCGGCCCGGAGCACATGGTCTTCCAGGAAGGAGACGTGGTGTCCCACCATCTTGACGAAGGCCTGGCGGGAGGAGAGAGCGGGATGCCACATCTGCCCCCGGCTGGGGCAGTCCTGGCTGCATCCCCCCGCCAGCGGAGGCCGACCCCCAGTCACTGCCACAGCGGGCCCCTGGAGAGGTGAGGCCTTAGCTGGGAGGTCACCTCCCGGGGCCCTGACAATAGCAGCAGCCGCTCCCACCCCTAACCAGGCCCCGCCGTGTCCTCCCATATTCTCCCATCGGGACCCGCTTTTCAGCCTGTTTTAGAGAAGGGAAACCAAGGCTCAGAGAGGTTGGGCCACCTGCCCGCAGTCACACAGCTCTCTCCAGGCAGGCCCCCCTCTCCACAGGGCCTCTCTGCATGCCAACGTGCCCTCTCCGTTCTTGGTGGGAGGAATGCTGCTCATCCTTCTGGCCCTGGATCCACCTTCCCTGACCACCTGCTCTGACACAGCCCCCGAGTCACTGTGGAGCCCGTCTCCGGAGCCCCCCTCGCCCTCTGAGCCTTCTTCTTGTCTGAAAGAGCCCGTGCTGGGTCAGTGCCGTCCGCAGGCCAAGGCCAGAACCTGGTCAGCTAGAGGGGCTCAGCTGGACGGTGAGGGCATGAATGATGCACGCGTGAATGAGTGTGCGCCTGCGTGAGTGCACGAACCCATGCACCCTCAGCAAGACACTGGGTGAGCCCAAGATGTGCCGCTCCCTGGGGTTCTGGGAGGGCAGAGCTGAAAGGCCGAATGAGCCACATCAAGGGTGTGTGAGTGTGTGTGTGTGTGTGTGTGGGTGTGGGGGGTGGGGACAAGGGGCCACGGGCAGGACCAGGGCTCTGGCCCTCAAGCTTGGAGGCCTCCCTGGGCCGACACATCTGGTTGTGAAATAGAAGAAAGTCCTGTAGTCCTTCCAGCCGATTCCAATTTCACGCTCCCTGCGCTAATACCAGTCTGGTGGGGAGTGAGGCCACGCTGAGGAATGCGCGCTCACGAGGTCTGACCCGCCTCCCAAATGCCTGCCAGCGAGGGCAGCCCAGCCCAGCAGGGCCAGGGAGAGGCCACACTGGGGCCACCCCAGCCTGCAGCCAACTGGGGCAGACACCCATGCATCCACGCAGACAGGGCGGGGGACAGAGAGAGGGTGGCAGCCAATCGTAGCCACCCTGGGGGCTGGGTTATGGAGTATGGGCGACTTCTATGTATTTCTCTACACAATTAAAATGTATTACTTTTATTATCAGGAGGGAGGGGAGGAAAAAGAGAAGGAGGGAGGGAAGGAAGGAAGGAGGGAGGGAGGGAGGGAGGAAGGGAGGAAGGAAGGAAGGAAGGAAGAAAAGGAAGGAAGGAAGGAAAGAAGGGAGGAAGGAAGGGAGGGAGGGAGGAAAGGAGGGAAGGAGGGGGGAGGGAGGGAGGGAGGGAGGGAGGGAGGGAGGGAGGGAAGGAGGAAGGAAGGAGGAAGGAAGGAAGGAAGGAAGGAAGGAAGGAAGGAAGGAAGGAAGGGGAGAGAAAGCCTCATTGCTTTAAAACATATTGAGTTCTAATGCATTTGAACACTTCTGGCAAAGGCCCCAGCTTCAGAGCAGGTCCTGCCCAGAAAGTGCCAACATTCAGCACGGAGGAGCCGTCAGGAGCACGGACTTTTGCAATTCCAGCTCCACCACTTCCTGGCTGTGTGACCTCGGGCAAACCCCTTCACCTCTCTGTGCCTCAGCCGCTTCCTCTATAAAATGGGACTAAAACAGGACCTTCCTCCTGGGGCTGCTGTGAGGTTAAAGCAAGTTCTTAGGCGTAAAGCACCGAGTCCCTGGCTCATAGCAAGTGCTCAGTAAATGTTAGTTTTATTATTAAAACTGAGAAAGGGCCCAGTTCAAGCTCCGTCCACCCCGTGGGTCGCACGGATCCGAGAGCAGGGTGGTCTTGGCTCCCTGGAAGCCCCGGGGCTCGTGGCCGTGGCTGTGGCCGGCTGGCTGAGTGGCAAGCATCCTTCCCCTCTCCCAGCCTGCGGGCAGCGACCACCTGACAGCTGTCCTCACTGAGCCCCTGAATGTGCTGGGGGTTGGCCCAACGACGACTCTGCGAGGGACAAACATCACAGCCCCAACTTGCAGGGGACGAAAGATGGAAGAGAGTTACCCAAAGGGCAGAGCCGAGTCAGGCTGTGGAATCCATCTACCCGGTACAATGTCAGGTTCTCACAGGGGCCTAAGCTGTGTTGTTCTGATGTCACACACCACATCATGGGAAATACATATTCTCCCATTGGCCTCGGAATCCATGACCCTTTCTGACTAGCTTAGTTTTTCCTTCTTTTGACAGAGACCCACTTACAGAGAAATATCTCTCTCCTCTAAGGAAAGCAACAGCCCAGGAAGGTGGGGAGTGACACAAGGCAAATGCCATCAGCCTCAATGGTGGGGAGGCTCTAGGGCAGAGTGGGGACTGTGGCAAGCCTGGAGAATCATATCCACGGAAGGGGACAGTTGCTTTTCAGTTGGAAATAACAGCAGAGGGGGCCTTGAGGTTGGCCAGCTCAGCATGGTCCTGAATCCCATTGGCCTCTGAGTTTTCAACCTCTATCTAAACTTATAACAAATGCTGGTGGGAGTGCAAAATGCTGTGGTCACGTTGGAAAATAGTTTGGCAGTTCCTAAAATGAGTTACTGTATGGTCCAGCAATTCTACTCCTAGGTGTTTACCCAGCAGAAATGAAAACATATCCACATAAAATTTAGACAGCACCCTATATAATAAAAGGGTAATATGCAAATTGACCGAACAGCAGAATGACCGATCACTATGATGCACACTGACCACCAGGGGGCAGACGCTCAATCCAGGAGCTGCCCCCTGGTGGTCAGTGCGCTCTCACGGTGCGGGGGGTGGGAGTGGGAGGGGCGCGCCACTCAGCCACAAGCCGGGCTGACAGCTGGCAAGCGTGGCGGTGGTGGCGGGAGCCTCTCCCACCTCCGTGGCAGCACCAAGGATGTCCGACTGCGGCTTAGGCTCGCTCCCCACAAGGAGAGTGTGCACCGGGCCTCTAGTTATTCATAAATGCCTAAAGGCGGAAACAAACCAAGTACCCATCAACTGATGAAAGATAGGCAACCTGTGGTATATCCATATGATGGAATATTACTCAGATGAAGTTCTGACACATACCACAACATGAATGAACCTTGAAAACATGCTATGTGAAAGGAGCCAGACACTCTAGGCCACATGCTGGTTGCATGATTCCATTACTATGAAACGTCAGAACAGGCCAATCCATAGATTCAGAACGGGCCAATCCATAGATGAGCCGCTGCCAGAGGCTGGGGCTGGGGAATGACTGCTAATGGATATGGAGTTTCCTTTAGGGACGATAAAATGTTCTGGAATTAGACAGTGGTGATAATTGTACAACCTTGTAAATATACTAAGAACCCGTGAATGGAACACTTTAAAAAATTATTTTGGGCTTTGTCAGAGAGAAAACAAAGTATAGTAACTATAATCCCTCTGACGAGTCCTGGCATCCTCAACACAGGGTCCGAAAGCCATGTCTGGGCCCTCCCTGGCCAGCGGGCCCACCGCCCCAGCCTCACCCTCGATCGTGAGCTCTTACACCTACCACAACTGCCCGGGAGGCCTTCCTCCTTCCAGCCTCCGGTGCTCCCTTCCCGGGCTCACTCCCCCACCTTCCAGGCCTCAGCGTGGAGGTCACAGCCCTGCGCAGCTGTCTGCTCTAGGTCTGGCAGGCACCCCCCAGCCACTTCCTCACCCAGCACCCACAGCCACTAGCAGGGGACCGGGAGCCTCGCCCCAGCCACGTTCCCAGCACCCACCTCAGCGTAGCCCACAGTCAGCGTTCTACAAATCTCTGTCGAGTGAAGACCGATACGCTTTGGGTTCAAGAACCTCACTACTGTTGCCCATTTCACAGGGAAATGGAGGCTCAGAACTTGCTGGGTCCACACTGGGAAGAGGCAGCCTCGGGACTGGACTCAGGCAGCAGGGCTCTCGGGCAGAGGTTCCCACCAGGAGCCATTCCCAACATCTAGAGACATTGGTTGTCATAATGAAGTTGGGGGGCAGGGGTATCTTGGAGGTGGAGGCCGAGGATGCTGTTGAGCCCTATGATGCCCACAGGATGGCCCCGCCGCACAGGGTTTCATGCCCAGAGTACTGACAGCACTGAGGCTGTGCTGTCTAGAGCTTGCACTCCTAACCACTTGGCCATCCTGTCTTTTCAGTGGCTTCCTGTTCCTCAGGATAAAGGCCAAATCCTGACCTTGGATTGCAAGGCTCTGGTGCCATCTCCTTCCTGCCTCAGAGCTTCTGTCTCGGCTGTGCCCCTGCCCACCCCTCCCCCACACTGCTCCCTCCACTCGCCCTCCAGGGGCCGATGGGTTCCTCCCCTCATCACCTGCCCTACCAGCACTGGCCTCACTCTAAGTCACCCGGGCTGACGGCGGCCGGGAGAATAATCGCCCCAACGATGTCCACGTTCTCATCCCTGGAAGCGGGGCATCTGTTTCCTTACTCGGTGAAAGGACCTTTGCAGATGTGACTAAGGATCTTGAAAGGCGGCAATGGCTCAGGCTTATCCAGGAGGCCCCGTGTAATCACAGGGTCCTCAGGAGAGGGGCGCGGAGGGTCCGGGTAGGAGAGAGACTGGGAGATGCTAGGCTGTGGGCTCTGAACACGGAGGAAGGAGTCATGAGCTGAGAAATGCAGGCGGCTTCTCGAAGTCGGAAAAGGCAAAGGGGTGGTTCCCCCCCTGAGCCTCCCGAAGGAACCCACGGACACCTCAACTTCAGCCTGTGAACACATTGTGGACTTCTGCCCTCAGGAGAGATAAGATAATAAATCCATGCTTTAAGCCACTAATGTGAGGTAATTTGTGACAGTGGCAATAGGAAACGGCTAAGTAATGCTTTCTCGTCAAGTCTCTCCTGCTAGAATATGGCTGTGGACTGTACCTATCTTTCTCACTACGAGTGGCACATAGTAGGCCCGCAATAGATGTTAGTGAACCTAATGCTAAGGAAAGCATCGGGCTGGAGAGCTGGGCCGACCCACGCAAGGCAAGAACCAGGGCTGCAAATCTTCATGTTTCTTTTTCCTCTTCCCAACGTGTGGAATAAAATTCAAATGAATCAGCTACTCCAAGGGCAACGTTTTAATTATATTCCTGCCTCATTCTCTGCTGACGAGAATGTTAATTCTCTGCTAACGCAGAGCTGCCTGCCAGGCGGCCTTCCTCGGCAGCTCCGAGGGCCACGCCCCTCTGTCCAGGTGACCACTGTTACACTGCCAGCCCCTCCCAGCCGCCCGTCCTCCCCTGTGCCAGGAGCCAAGATCCCACGCTGCGGCGGCAGTTCGATTAAGAGCTTAGCCCCAGTGGACAGAAGTCGAGTCCAGCTTCATGGAATTAGCTGTGTGACCCTGGGAAGTGGCTTACGTCTCGGAGCTTAGGCTCCTCCTCTGGGAGGTGGGACAGGAGGGCACCAACTCTGCAGCGCAGCAAGGAGGGGAATGAGATGCTGTGCAGCTCAGCCCACACAGTAACAGATGGGGGAGAGAAGGCAGCAGTGAGGCAATAGGGCATGGTGGGGACGGCGGTGAATTAGCGAGCACATGCCTCAGCTCTACAATTCGGCCCAGGGCTCGGAAATGTCCCATTTCTAAAATTTGGGTCACATGTGAGTTTCAGTAAAAATTAACTGAATTTGTATACTTAGATGGGTGCATTTTATATATTTACTAGAGGCCCGGTGCACAAAATTTGTGCACGGGGGTGTGGGTCCCTCAGCCCAGCCTGCACCCTCTCCAATCTGGGACATCCCTCTCACAATCCAGAATTGCTGGCTCCCAACTGCTCACCTGCCTGCCTTCCTGATTGCCCCTAACCGCTTCTGCCTGCCAGCCTGATCACCCCCTAACCACTCTCCTGACAGCATGATTGATGCCTAACTGCTCCCCTGCCAGTCTGTTTTCCCCTAACTGTCCTCCCCTGCAGGCCTGGTCATGCCTAACTGCCCTCCCCTACAGGCCTAGTCCCCCCCAACTGCCCTTTCCTGCAGGCCCGGTCACTTCCAACTTCCCTCTTCTGCCGGCCTGGTCCCCCGCAACTGCCCTCCCCTGCTGGCCTGACCACCCACAACTGCCCTCCCTTGCAGACCTGGTCCCTCCCAACTGCCCTCCCCTGCTGGCCATCTTGTGGCGGCCATCTTGTGTCCACATGGGGGCAGCCATCTTGTGTGTTGGAGTGATGGTCAATTTGCATATTACTCTTATTAGATAAGATACCTTGAACAATAAATAGATGTAAGTATTTAAAGAAATGTGGGCCCAGGATTATCAAAGCTTCTGAATTTCCAAAAGCAGCTTAACATTCAGATTTTATATAAAGTAACCAATTTTTAAAATAGGATACTTTATATAAATTCATATTTGTCATATTTTTTAAATGTCCCGTGAGTGGAGGCCCCAACCCCCTGCACTAGGTCTGATGCCTGGTAGTCTCAAGGTCAGATCAGTATCTTGGAAGACAAGACGAAAGAGCCAGAACAAGTCCACGGATCTCACAGAGAAAGCTCCTTTTTCTGGACACACCTCCAGCTGGTCCACTCGGGCGTAGATGCCACGCATTTCCGTCACCTTGGCCTTAAGGAGAGGGATGTTTTCCTCCAAGATCTGCGAAGTGTCGCTCCTGATCTGCAAGGATCAAAACAGCTCATGAGGCCCTCTGTCCCATCACCATGGCCTCCCGCCTGCCTCTGGGGTCGGCCAGGGACGGCAGAGAGCTCACTGATGGCCAAGACACTGAGTGGCATCACGCGCTAGGGCAGGCCCAGGATCAACCCAGAGTCCCAGTCAGGGACCCACACCACTGCTTCTCGGACCCAGGCCCGCCCAGGTGTTGTGTACTGAACTGAAAATTAATTGTCGTCCCCCCCAAACAACCAACACCACCAATCCCAAACAAAGAATCTTCGTTTTCTTTTTAATTTAATCAATTTATTGAGTGACTGATTTGAGAGAGAGAGAGAAACATCAGTTTATTGTTCCACTTATTTATTCATTCATTGGTTGCTTCTTGTGTGTGCCCTGATCAGAGACTGAACCTACAAAATTGAGCTCTAACCATCGGGTTACCTGGCCAGGTCTTCCTTTTCTAAAGCACTAAAGGAGCAAAGGGAAAGAATCCAAATCCCTCAACTGAATTTGAGGTGAGGCACGCTTTCCCTGCCCTGGAATTAATAATACTAATGAGTTAATCATTAGCATCAACCATGTTAACGAAAAACACAACTTATCAGGGAGCTTCCCACATGCAGACACTGTGCTGGGCATTTCCCATGCATCTCATTAATGTTCAATTTCTTCGGCTTGGAAGGACCCCAAAAGTGACTAAATTTTATGAAGCCACCACCTCCCCTGCATCCCTGAAACTGGACACTTCAGCCTCCGTTTTCCTTCAGAGCCGAACGCACCAAACCCAGCCCTCGGTGTGAGAGGGAAGTCCATTTCCATGGTGTCATGTCCTTGCCGTGCAGAGGGCAGTAGCACCCCGCTCTCAGGTGCCAGAGAGCGGCCCAATCCCCTGCGGGAAGCCAGCCAGTGCTGGTTCCCGGCCCCTCCGAGTCTGGACTGGTTTGTCTGGGGTTGGCTGACAATCTGTTTTCAGCCAGGCTCCGAGGCTAAGCTGGAGTGGGGGCCCAGGGGCAGTCAGAGAAACACCAGTGGGCACACAGGAGCCGGACTTGGGACTCAGAGTGGAGTGTGAATCTAGCTCTCCCCACCTGGAGCTGTGTGACCCTGGGCAAGCCACTGCCCTCTCAGCCCTCCTTTGCTGAACCGGACAGGGAAGCAGCGACGCTGGCCCTTGCTTCCCAGGAATGCTGTGAGGACAGAATGATCAGCAGTGTTTGCATGGCAGCTGTCTACAAGTCTTCAGTGACCCCGCCTCCTGCTCTTCATGCCCTGGGTGATCCCCTCCCCTTGTCCTGGGCTGGGCCCAGAGTCGCACTTCTCATGAAGAGGAGTGGCCAAAGCGAGAGCTGTCACTCGGAGCCTCCTGTACAGAAGACTGTCCCTCCTCCTCGCTGGCGGTCTCCGTTGCCGGCTTGTTCACACGTGATCTCTCCCCCCTCTTCTTTCTCACTTGCCCTCTCGGCTGCTGGCTCTGAGGAAGCAAGTTGCCATGCTGGAGAGGCCCACGTGGCTGGGAACTGAGGGCCTCGGCCAACCGCCAGGGAGGAGCTGAGCCCTGCCCAGAGCCGCCGGCTTTGCCTGGACGCAGTCCTGCCCCACTTGAGCCCGGAGATGACCGTGGCCCTGGCCCAGGCCGGGACTGTAGCCGGAGACTGAGCCGCAGGGCCCGGCTGGGCTGCACCCAGACCCCTGACCCGCACATGCTATCAAGTGGGAAAGAATCGCTGCGGTCACCAAGTTGGGATCATTGCTAGGCAGCAATAGATAAGTAACTCAGGACAAAATTTTAATTTTAAGCCTGTTTTTAAAAACTGTACCTGTGTTTCCTCCTCTTTCTGCCTAAGTACATGAGACCTCTGTGGTTCTCCTGAGAGTCTGTTCCCACCACCTCAGGAGGCCCGGGTTCCCAGAAGCCATCCCATGGCCCGGCATGTCCAAACCACACTCCTGTCCCGGCCCCTCCTCCGGGCACAGCCCTGCCATGCCCCTGGGCAGCTAGCGCCAAGCCCACTGTCCGGGGTAAGTCCCCCCCAGCTCTGACCCCGTGAGGCTGAAGAGCGTCCTGAGAGGGTGGGTCTGGCGCAGCCGCGGGCCTCAGTCTCCTCACCTGTAAACCGGGGAGCTTATGGGTGCTTCTCTTGAAAGAACGTTCTGGGCATTCAACGAGATCTTCCATGTCTAAATGTGGCACCTGACTCAGCTCACAAAGTGTTTTCGTTTTCAAATTTGACTTAATTTCCAACGTTGAAATTCAAGTGGGGCTCCAGGAGAAACGGCCGATCCCAGGGCTGGGGCGGGAAAGTGTAAGAGCCTGGAGCATCCCGTGGGGCCAGGAAGGAGGCACGTGCTTAGAACTGAGGGATGGCAACGTGTCAAAGGTACACGGAGCCATCCCTGCAGAGCTAAGTCGCTGAAGCTGGAGCAACCTGCACATCACAGTCAACAGCGTAAACTGGACTAGAACCCAACGTGTCAGATCGATGCACACGAGTCTGACGGGAGCAAATGATGGGAGGGAACGTGGGAATGTTGCGGTGGAGAAACCTGACCAAGACAAAGCCCAGTGACGGCCTGTGGGAGCCACTTGCCCGGAGATGATGTGATGAGAAGCGCCTCACCTCGGCGGCGTTCTTGCCGGAAACCCGTAACCCGGTACGACCACAAGAGAAACATCTGACAAACCCAAACCGAGGGACCATCTACAGCAAGCATGTCAAACTCACAGTCCGCGGGCCACATGCGGCCCACAACAAATATTTCTGCGGCTCAGCCAATATAACTGTATGTAAGAAACGTTTTACTAAAAATTTTGTAACTTAATTTTTACAATATCCTCTTATACATAATTATTAATAACAAACTACAATGTTCGCTAATGTCTGATTACTATAATCGTGTTGCATTAATTTCCCTTACACGCCTTACGCACAGGTGCACCATTTCTCTCCACTAATACCAGCAGCGAATATTTTAGCAGCCGATTGCCACGTCATTAGTCTTGGACTGCCTTGTCTGGTGTGCGCACAGGAAATTTGTCGCTTTCGGAGAACAAGAAAACTAGGTTTATTTGCGTTATGCTTATTAATTTGTGCAGATATTCAGTGTCTGGTAAATTAATGCTCAAGAAAAAATATTAATTTTTATTAAAATGTTCTATTATTTTTGTTAACGATTACTAATTTATTTCAGCCCTTGGTATTCAGCATGTCTCTATCAAAATAAACCTATGTCTCTATGAAAATCAAAGTTTTTGGGGTTTTTTTGCAGCCCACATAAACTTAAATCTTGTTTATTTGGCCTGTGTTAGCCTCTGAGTTTGACATGGTTGGTGTACAAAATACCTGATAAGTGCTCCTCGAACTGCAAAGTGACAGAAAGCAAGGGAAGGCACTAGGAGACTGCGGAGGCTGAGGGGATGGGCCACTGAAGGCAGTGTGGTCTCCTCGACGGGCCTGGAACAGGAGCGAGGCTCAAGTGGGAAACAGGAAGCAGAAATGAAGCGTGGAGTGGAGTGACAGCATCGGCTGGTGTGGGTTTTACAGTTTCAGTGGAGGTGCGTGGCGATGTAGGATGTCAACAGAGCAGGCACTGGGTGAGGGGATATGGGAACTCTCTGTACTACCTAGGCAACTTTCCCGGAAATCCAAAACTATTCCACAGCAAAGCACATAAATACGACTTTAAAACATACTGCAGAGAAACCAAGATGGCGGCATAGGTAAACATCTAACCTGCAGCCTCGCACAACAATTTCAAAAATACAACTAAAAGTCAAAACGGACATCATCCAGAACCACAGGAAAGCTGGCTGACTGAAACGCCCACAACTAGAAGGAAAGATAAAACCACAAGGAAAATCAGAGGAGCCGTAAAAGCCTGAGGTACGGAGACACGGGCGGAGACACGGGCGCGTGCGGGGAGGACGGAGCCAGAGAGGACGGGGCGGCTGAGTACCTGGCTGGCGTTCTCCAGCGGGAAGGAGATAAAAGCTCCAGATTGCGCTGAACCCCAGTTCCGACTGCACTGAACCCCAGTTCCAGGCGAGACCCTGGGGACCCAGGCTCATACTGGGGGAATCTGGGCTGTGGGGTGGAAACACAGAGGAGCGGTGAAAGGCAGAGCTCCGGAGGCGCGCACGTGAAAGCACTCAGAGGACGGACTGTTGACTGTGCCACTGAATTGCCTTAGCGGGAAGGAGACAAAAGCTCCGGACTGCGCTGAGCCCCAGTTCCGACTGCACTAAACCCCAGTTCCGGGCGAGAATCTGGGAATCCAGATTCATTGGGGGAGAGACTAGACTGTTTGGCAGCGGGCGAAACTCCAGGGCGCCTTTCTCTCAGAGGTGCTTGCAGGGAGTACAAAGGTACACTGAGGGACACTGAGACCCAGGAACCTCATAGGGCGGGGCTGACGGGAAGCCAAGGCTGTAGGCTCCACCCTGAAACTCCGCCCCATCCAAGCTGAGCACAGAGGCTTTTACAATTTTGCAAGTCTAGTTGAATAAGGCTGTCTCCCGGCGTAGACACAGCTGATCCTCACAGCCAATTGGCCTGGAGGTCAAATCCTCCCAGTGTACCAACAACAATCAAGGCTTAACTACACCAAGACTTTGCACTCAGC
Organism: Eptesicus fuscus; assembly: GCF_027574615.1. Lineage (NCBI taxonomy): Eukaryota > Metazoa > Chordata > Mammalia > Chiroptera > Vespertilionidae > Eptesicus > Eptesicus fuscus. The sequence goes on from NC_072484.1 coordinate 9,990,306, forward strand.
CCACAAAGGGGGGTACCAAGAGCGACCACCTAGGGAGATTGGGGAAGCTGAGCTACCGGCCCCTATAGGTCACTGACCACACAAAGCCACTCCATCAACATAGGGAGGCAGCCAAAATGTGGAGACACCGAAGGAGGTCACGAACAGAAGAGATGGAGGAAAGTAAACTAATGGACGACACAGTGTTCAGAACCACATTTATAAGGTTACTAAAGAATCTTCTAAAAACCGCTGAGAAACTTGAAGAGACCTTCAAGGACCTTAATGAGAATACCAAAAAAATGGAAAAGGACCAGTCAGAAATTATGCATACACTGTCTGAAATAAAGAATATACAGCCAAAACCGGTTTGGCTCAATGGATAGTGCGTCGATCTGCGGACTGGAAGGTCCCAGGATCGATTCCGGTCAAGGGCATGTACATTGGTTGCGGGCACATCTCCCGGTGGGGGATGTGCAGGAGGCAGCTGGTCGATGTCTCTCTCTCATCGATGTTTCTGGCTCTCTATCCCTCTCCCTTCCTCTCTGTGAAAAATCAATAAAATATATATATATTAAAAAAAAAAAAAAGAATATACAGAAACTCAACTGTAGATCACCGTACCCCAAGAGTCAAACCAAAGATCTGGAACATGAGGAAGCAAAAAAACACCCAACCAGAGAGGCAGAAAGTAAGAAGAATCCAAAAGTGTGAGGATAGCATAAGGAGCCTCTGGGATGGCTTTAAGCGTACCAACATCCGAATTTGGGGGGTGCCAGAAGAAGAGAGAGAGCAAGATACTGAAAGCCTGTTTGAAGAAATAATGACAGAAAACTTCCCCCACCTGGTGAAAGAAATAGACTTACAAGTCCAGGAAGCGCACAGAACCCCAAACAAGAGGAATCCAAAGAGGACCACACCAAGACACATCATAATTAAAATGCCAAGGGCAAAAGACAAAGAGAGAATCTTGAAAGCAGCAAGAGAAAAACAGTTAGTTACCTACAAGGGAGTACCCATACGACTGTCAGCTGATTTCTCAACAGAAACTATGCAGGCCAGACGGGAGTGGCAAGAAATATTCAAAGTGATGAACAGCAAGAACCTACAACCAAGATTACTCTACCCAGCAAAGCTATCATTCAGAATTGAAGGTCAGACAAAGAGCTTCACAGACAAGAAAAAGCTAAAGGAGTTCATCACCACCAAACCAGTATTACATGAAATGCTGAAGGATATTCTTTAAGAAGAGGAAGAAGAAAAAAAAGGTAAAGGTAAAAATTATGAACAACAAAAAGACATCAAATACATACCTACCAACAAGTGAATCTAAAAATCAAGTGAATAAAAAAATCTGAAGAACAGAATGGACTGGTGAATATAATAGAATCAGGGGCATAGAAAGGGAGGCGACAGACAATTCTCAGGGGGAAGGGGGTCTGGGGGGTGCAGGAAGAGATTGGACAAAAATCTTACACCTATGGATGAAGACAGTGGCGGGGGGGTAAGGGTATGGGGTGGGGTGGGGAATCAGGTGGAGGGGAGCTATGGGGGGAGGAGAGGAACACCTGTAATAATCTGAACAATAAAGATTTATAAAAAATACAACAACAAACAAACAACATACTGCAGCGGTGAAACCTGGATGTACAGCTTCTCTTAAGAGTCAGCAGCTTCAATATATCCCAAGAAACTAGAAACACCAATCAGAAAGGACATATGCACCCCTATGTTCATAGCAGCACAATTTACAATAGCTAAGATTTGGAAACAGCCTAAGCACTCATCAGCAGATGAGTGGATTAGAAAACTATGGTACATCTACACAACGGAATTCTAAGCTGCTATAAAAAAGAAGGAGTTCTTACCATTTGCAACAGCATGGATGGAACTGGAGAGCATTATGCTAAGTGAAATAAGCCAGTCAGAGAAATATATATATCACATGATCTCACTCATTTATGGAATATAATGAACAACATAAACTGATGAACAAAAATAGATCCAGAGACAGAGAAACATCGATCAGACCATTAAACCTGAGAGGGAAGGTAGGGGAGGGTGGGGGAAAGGGGGAGAGATCAACCAAAAGACTTGTATGCATGCCTATAAGCCTAACCAATGGACACAGACAGCAGGGGGGTGAGGGCATGGGGGGGGGGGGTGGTAATGAGGGAATAAGGACACATATGTAACACCGTAATCAATAAAGAAATTTAAAAAAAAAAAAAGAGTCAGCAGCTTCAGCAACATGGGCCTGCGTCTCCCCAGGCACCGAAGCTGCTCCCTCCAGACGGGGCAGCTCTCCAGCTTCCACAGTCGCCACCCCTCCCTAACGCCTCACCACTGTCCGTGTGCTGCCCGGCACCTGCACTTGCTACGCGATAGGGAAAAGTCCTCAATGTCCCCCTTCTTCCCCAAGGCCACGTTTCTAGAGGGAAGCCCACCTCTCAACAAGGCGACTCGCAGAAGCAGTCGTCATGACGCGATCCAGAGCAGGTCACTCGTGGCGAGGACAGAACACAGTGGATCAAATGCAATCTTTTCTTTCTATTAATTGGTAAGGAAACATATGGGGGGTGAGAATCGGGAGGACTTGGTCTTAGCAACCTACAGGAGAGAAGCGAACGCTGCAGAGAGGGGATTCGCGGAGCATCCCGCCTTCCTCTGAATCCGAAGAACCAGAGGAAAGGGGTCTGTGGGCCGAGCCAGGGCCCCTCTCTGAGGCTGCTACTCCACCAGCCAGAGCGGTGGGTGTGAGGGCGCTATGTGCACCTGCCCAGAGGCAGGCTGTACGCTGGGGACAGCAGAGGGGAATTTTCTGGAAACGGGCCCTGTAAAGGGGAACTATTTTATCTTCAACCTTATTTTACCGGTGATGAAACTGAGAAAAAGTCAGGAAAACGGAGTGAGCGGGCCCAGGATCACAAAGCTACAAAGTGGGAGATGGGGGACTCCAGCCCAGGTTGGTCTGAGGCCATCCCCCCAAACCAGAGATCCGCACTCACGTTCCGTGTCTCCACAGAGAACCAGCATCGTGCCTTAAACACACACACACGCAAGAAGAAGCCAAGCAAAGCACAACCAAGCCAGGTGCCAAGATCTAAAATTAAGACTCTTTCCCTTAGAAACCCCGGTTTCTGGCTGCTGAAGACCAGGCCACACTGAGGCCCGGTTCCACATGGCAACACCCATCTAGAGCTGGGTGACAGCTGCCTGCTCTGGTTAACCACAGTCCCCACCACTCCCTAGTGTGTCCCCAGCACGGTGTCCTCACCTATTCCTCACCTAGTCCCTGTGCACTTCCCTTGTTATAGGGGAGTCAAAGGGAAGCGACACATTTCTTTTCTCACAGCCAGCCCACGACACACCATCGCGTCCCAGGCACTGAGTGTGCATGTTTTGTCTGTTCCTGAGAAGAGCAGAGAGGTCAGCGAGGAACCAATGCTTTTGAACCCCTGCCAGGACGACCCCCAGGCAGCTTCACTGGGTGGGGGCCTGGCAGGCCCTTCCCTTCCCAGCCTGTTCCCCCTCCTCCCCAGAGCTGAGCTCCGGAGCCCCGATGTCTGGGCAGTGGAGGTGGAGGTGATCACGGAGCAGATCAGCAGATCACGGAGCAGACCGCTGTCCAGGATGATTCAGGGCCCCAGGAAGGAGAGCAAATGCACTTGACCCAAGAACATGCACCAATGCCAAATGCAACTGCTGGGCTGAGGCCAACAGGACATTTTCTCCATTGTGTGAGCGAAGGAAGAGTCTGCTCCCTGCCAGAAGGTGGGCCCGCGGCCATGGGGGTTTCGGAGGGCCCTGGCCAGCTGCCCCAACCCCAGAGGGCACCGAGGCGGAAGGCTCTGCAGTACAGCGTCTATATCATCTCATCAGTGTCACAACCTACTGGTGCTTTGATGCTGGTGACGATGACCTCGGTGGCTACCGTGTGTGGGTCACTTGGTACACAGCAGGCCCCGTGCTCAGCAGTTATTTTTAATGGGGTGCACATGACATAAAGAGCCCGGGCCTCAAGCGGACAGCTCGATCACCTCGTACACGTGCTTACATCTGTGTAACCACCACCCACGCCCATCTGCAGAACACGCTACCACCCCGTGCGGCTCCGTCAGCCTCTTCCCAGGCCTCACCCCCTCCCAAAGCTGGCCACTCTCTGACTCCCACCACCATTCGTTATTGTGCCGATTTTGGAACTTCACATTAGGGGAGCCACACAGAGTGTACTCGCGTGTCCGGCTCCTTTCGCTCAGCATCACGTTGGTGAGAGCCCCAGGCTGTTGTGGGCAGCGCTCAAGCCCGCCCTTTGCTCTGTATGAGATCCTCTATCCCCCACTCCTACTGCCGGCGGCATCTGGGCGTCATGAACGAAGCTGCTATGTACACTGCGTTCGAGCCTTTGTGGACATTTGTTTTCATTTCTCCTGGGCAATTATCTAGGGCCACATGGCTGGAATGTGGGGTAAGTATAGGCTTGACTTTATAAGAAATCGCCAAACTATTTTCCAAAGTGGCCGTGCCCTTTGGCATGTCCATCCTTCCCACACCTGCCATCGTCTGTCCTTTCCTTGGGTCACATCCCTGCCTCACCTATTCCTCATGGTAACTCTGGAAATGGATACACTGTCAGTGGCTACACAGGCCCACAAGTTCTTTACGTCCTTCCAGGAAGAGGTGGGGTCTAAGACCTCTCCCCGTGGATCTGGGTCACCTACGTGACTGATTTGACAAAAAAAAAAAAAAAAAAGATGGAAGTGACCCTGTGTCAATTTCCATATGCAAGCCTCCGGAGCCTGGCTCCTTCCGCTTCCAGTCTGCTGGCGTGCTTGCTCTGGGGGCCACACCGCCATGCCACGAGGCAGCACCAGCTCAACATGTGGGGGGCTGCACTAAGGACCGGCATGCCTGCCAGCCCCAGCTTCCCCCAACCCCCCATCCCAGACATCACAAGTGAGAGAAGAGCCACCGTGGACAGCCCCAGGCAACAGGTGCCCTGGGGCTCAGCCGAGCCGCCCTCTGTGCCCTGCCTTGGCCCACGTCATGCATGGGCCGTTGTTTTACAGCCCCACGTCCTGGGGTCGCTGGATGCAGCAGCAGATCCTCGGAACCATTATCTCCATTTTACAGAGAAAATAAAGGCACAGAGAGGTGACGTGCTGTGCCCCAGGCCCCACGGCGGGGAGACTCAGAGCTTGAAGTGGCACTATTCCTAAGGTCCAACAGGCCACAGGCGCAGGGTAGTGAATTCCAGCCACCGAGAGCGATCAGGGACAGGCCGGCAGAGGAGTCAACGCGCCAGACAGGAAGCCGGACTCTTTCTAACAGCCTGATTTTATCAGAAATGAAGCCGCTTCCCTCTGGACTGGGTACCAGGGAGCCTGGCTGCTCTCAGACCTCTAACTGGATCAGTGTTTCCAAAAGCCAAGGCAGGGACCCGGACCGTGGTCCATGGTGTGACATCACCTGCCTCCCAAAGGACCCCACGCATCCCTAGCTCAGATCAAGAGAGGAATGAGCCAGGGCTGACAGCTGGACACCTCTCCCTGTGCTGTGGAGCTCACAACACCTGGATACAGACGCACCAGCTAAGCTAAGCCTCAGCTGTTGGGGCCCAGAGGACCCCCTGATCTAAACAGCATCAGCACAGAGCATCAGTGAAGGGCTGCAAACTCAAAACGCCTACCGGGGCCACAAGAGTGCGTCCTAGGCACGTTCTATCCGTGCGGACAGGCTCACTGCCGTACACACGCTGAAACAGTTTTCATGTCCACAGAAGTGCACTCTCTTCCATTTCTCGGATCAGGGGCCCTTTCGGCCGGGCTTTATCTGCCGCTTTCAGGAGGGCCCAGAGTACAGAGAACGCTCCCTACTTTAAACACACGAGCAGAGGATGGCGGTCCGGCAGGCGGCCCTGGAGCCAGGGGAGCTCCCAGGGGGCCAGGGGCCAGTGGCCAGGCCACAGGGGCGGCCACTACGCAGCTCCAGCTGATGCAGGCTAGGTGGGAACCAGCTCCCAACAGGGGCCGGATCTTCGTTTTTCTAAGAAGCCAGGAATCCAGATTTGGGGCATGACATTCTATAAATGACAGCAGCAAATTCCTTCCCCGCCTCCCCCCCCCACCTCAAAAAAAAATCCAACATACCTGCAGGCAGGACTGGCCCGTGGGACACCTGAGCGCGGCCTCAGTATTAAATCTTTGCAGGAAGGCTTCTCCATCTCGGAGTTCAGAGAGGGCCTTCTCGGTGTAGCCTGCAGTCTCGGGCCTCCTGGCCACCTAAACACGACTTCCCCCATAAGCCCTGGTGGTTTTCAAGGCAGGTGTGGCCTGTCCACGCTGACTCCCACCCCCAGCTGTCCCGGACCCACAGGGGGTCTCCTTTCACAGGACGATGGGCTAGGACTTGTCAACAACAATGTCCCTGGGTCCCGTCCACGCCGTCTTCAAATCCGCCCCTCACCTGTGGGCCCTCGCTGTCCACGCTGCGCCCGGCATGCCCTGCCTGGACCCCGCTCTCCTTAGCAGTTGAATTCTTCCTGTTGTGTCCTCAACTCCCAAATTAATCACTATCTCTTCTATGACGCCTTCCCGATTTCCCAGGCAGAATTTAATGCTTTTGCTCCTTTTTTTTTTTTTTGTTTTAAAAAAACAAACCAAGTCTTAGGATTACGTGCCCGTTCCTTCTGGACCCTCTTTCTCTTTTCAAAACCTCTGCAGCCTCCCTGTGCACCTGAGCACACGGCGATGACAGCGTTTCCACAGTGAATGACAGTGACTGGAGCACACGTCGCCCTCCCAGCAGGCTGGGCTTGGAGACAGCGGTGGACCCTGCACCCTCGGACCCACACAGGGCCCAGCCAGAGAAGGCGTCCATATTTGGTGAAGAGGAAAAACCTGAGAGGCCATGAAGTCTGTCTGATTACCCAGCTCCCACCCAAGCCGCCACCTGAACTAAAATATCGGCTCTCGAGAAAGACACACACATACAGCCCCTCGTGGGACCGTTTCTGTCCGTCCACTGCCATGCCCAGGCGGGCACCAAGGCAGGTCTGTAGGATGAAGGGGGCTGACACGGTGCCCATCACGTTGGGTTGCTTCTAGGGGAGATGAGGTTACACAGGAGACACACTTCATGGGGTGCCTGGCACAAAGCAGATGTGCAGTAAACATCTGGGGCTGCTTTACTGCGCCCCCGTGGGCTCTCAGACCGCTGCAGACCTGGCTTCCCAGGCACAGTCCGCACCACAGGGCCGGCCGGGCTCCGGCTCCAGGGAGAGGCAGGGCCAGGTCGCAGCATGGAGCTCTACCCTCCCGGCTCCCAGGCAGAAGCCTCCATCTCGGGTTGCCGGGTTGCCTTTAATAAGCTTGGGCATTTCCAGAATGTTCTAGCATTGCTCCTTGGGGCCTCACACCTGGCTGGCAGCAAGCCCTGGGGACACCAGGATCTAGAGGAGATTTACAGGGAACAGGGAGTGGAGATCTTGTCCTCTGGGCCTCAGGCACCATCTTCCATGTCCTTCCCCACCCAACTAAGGGGATTTGACCCCAAAAACCTGGGTAGGAGGCAAAGGTGGAGAGCAAGAGGGTGCGGGAAGGAGGCGATGCCCAGGGCCACCCCGGCTGCGCCCGGCCCTGCCAGGCCTCGCAGGCCTGAGGCGCTTCCTGGTGACTCCACATCTGCCTGGGGAGCTGCGGAGCGAGGGGAGTTAAATATAGTCTCAGCATCCCGCACGGCTCGCATCGGCGCCGAGAGTGCCACCTGGTGGCCCGCGCCCGCTCCTCTGAGGAATAAAACCACCCGGGAGGACGCAGCAAGATGGCCGGCCCAGCACGCCTGGGTGTGGAGGGGGAGAGCGTGCGTGCGGTTTTCCGCTCACCGCTGGCCGAGGCCCCCCTCCTGCTGGTTGCTAAATCTCCACCCAAATGGCTTCCCCAGAAAACTCAGGCCGGGCCTGGCGTGTGGCCTGCGGAAACCACCGCCCCGGCCGGCCGGCGGCTCTCACCATGTCGGCCAGGCTGCAGAACTCCTCCAGCCGCAGGAGCATCCCCTCGATGGTCTCCTCCACCTCCTTCGCCTGAAAGACAACGTCCTGGAGGTTAGCGAAGGTTTCCAGGGAGACGAGTGCCCTTCATTTTTAAAAAGAGCAAGCGAAAGGTTAGGGTCATCCGCCCAATTCCCTCTAGGCCGGCTTTTCCTTTGCCAAACCTCTCCTAGCCTCATTTGAAACAGGGATAATCTGGGCGCAATCTTGATGCCTGAGGGCTGGGCAAAGCCACCGTGGGCCATCCACTCCAAGCAGCTTTCAAAAGACATGAAATAAATACCAACAGGAAGTAACACAGGTACCCTTAAGATCCCCGTTGTTCAGACGAGGAAACTGAGGCTCAGAGAGGGGAGGTGACCTGCTCGAGGACACACAGCTAGCCAGTGGCAGGGCCAGGACTCTCATGTAGGTCTGAGCCCACAGCCTCAAAGCCGGCTCCAATAAACCCTGAGACCTGCCTCCTGAGAAACACCGGAGAGGAAGCGTGAGCCGTGGGAGATGCAGAATAGAAGCCGAATCTGTAACTACACAAGACGCGTGCGGTCAGCAGACACAGGCCTCAGTGACACCGCCCACTGTGGACAGCCTGGGACGCACTCTCACTACAATATTATCCGTTGTCTGCAGTTCAGCTTGAACCGGGCACCCTATTGTTTCTTGGAAACCCTATCATTAGCCCAGGAGAGTAGGGATCGGGGAGCGGGACGAGGGAGACTGAAAGGAGGTTTGATGGAATGTGAGGGGTCCCAGCTCTGGTTACCGGGGCCAGGCAGTGACGTGACCGAGGGACGCGCCACCGGGCCTCCTGCGGAGCTCGAAGGTGCCAGACCCCTTTCATTTTCCAAGAGAGGCCAGAAACTCTCACTTCATGAGAAATGTCTCAATTTTCAACCAGTGGCACAAATTCAGAAAAAGATACATTTTTTTCTAACGCTCCACGGGCCAAGCTAAAGACGCATGTGAATGGGTCGGCCGGTTTATAATCCCTGCTTTCATCACGAGGGTAGAAATTAGTCTGACCCTGTCCCCCTCAGGTATGTACAACCCTCAAGGCATATAAAATAGGGGAGGGTTTCGTGTGTTTTTTTTTTTTAAAAATTCCAGGCATCTAGGAAGAAACTTCTAGACCCTGAACCTCTTTCTCTGGCTCACCAGGCCGATCACGCTGCTCAGGGAGGCGACACCAGACATTTCTGGGCAGCCTGGGCCCGCCCCCCGCACCCGAAGGCCCCTCACCACCCAGTGGCCCCGGGAAATGCTTAGCCGGTGCCAGAGCCGGCTGCTTGCAGCGCCAGCCGTCGCCACCGCCACAAAGTAAACGGCTGCAAAAAGCCATCTTTCCGGCTGGAGTATAAATAGTACCCGTGGCAATTTTAAACTCTGGAACCTTCATCTCACAGCTGGGACTATTTCTGTGCCTGCACGGGGGAGGCTTGACAGGGGAGGGCGACCTCAGCGGAGGGAGGCTGGGAAACACACAGGAAGTTCTCCCCCCGAAGTGAAATCATGGTACAATGTCTTGAAGGCGCCGAGGGAGAACGAAGGTGGGAGAGTGTTGGCTGTTCCCTCTGATGCAGAGACGAGTGAGAGAAACGGGAGCGGGCACGGAGGGCTGGAGACCCCCGGGGAGCGTGGGTGCAGACAACGCCGACCCGCCCCAGCCGGACCGCTGCCTCCTTCCCGAGATGCGCCTGAAGCCCTGCTCCTAGGAAGCGCATCTCAACCAGAAAGGAAGTTACTTGGTCCTGGGTTCAAATCCCATCTTCTCTTTTGCCAGCCGTGCGACCTTGACCCACGGGTTTAACTTCTGCATTTTGGTTGGCTGCCCTGTGACAGGAGCCCTGGCCGGGCAGGGCTGGTCGGAGGCTAAGCTGACAATAAACCTGGCTCCATTTAACAAAGAGCCCACGCACGGTAGGTGTGTAAGTGGTTGCTTTCTGTCTCTCTCTCACGGGATCGAAAAAGCAAGGGCTAATCACCATAAGTGGATCATCTCAGCTGAGCCTCAGGAGAACTCCATACAGCAGGTGCTGGAATTTCCCCCCTTTTCTGAACTGAGAAGCAACGGACCAGAAAGCTTAAGTCACTTGCTCGTGGTCACACAGCTCGTAAGCACTGACTCCAGAGCTGACGCCTAGCCACCACGATGCTCCTGGGGGAGAGGGAAATGTGTCCCCTCCATCCTGGGGGAGAGGGAAATGTGTCCCCTCCATCGCCGTCCCGCCTCCTGGTACTCAGGGCAGTGCCCCCAGGCAGGAGACAGCCCAGAGCGCGTTTGCTGACTGTCTGGTGGGCTAAGGGAGGAACAAGCCCCAAGACATTCCCACCCACAGGAAGGAGCTCAGAATTAGCACCCCACAGGCCCACAAATCACTCACGGGGCCATTTTCTCTCCAGATAATCCCCTAAGTGGCCTCAGAAAGCAGAGGCCTGCCGGCTGCAGCCCACGCACCCTTTGAAGCAGCCCATCATCAGGATGAATGCCCTCGCCGTCCTTTGTAACTCCCCGGGCACACATTGTCCCGCTCCGAGGGCAAGGACACGAATGGCTCACTTTAAGTAACGTTCAGGGCCCGGCCAGTGACACTTATTTTAACAGATGTGAAGCACAGCATTTGCTTTCTTCTTCCACACCCCTCCTCCCAAAGTGCCGGTCGAACCTTCCCAGCTGGGCTGGCAACAACCACACACACACACACACACACACACACACACACACGAAGAGGGGCTGGCTCCTGCCTACCAAGTGACTGGCATAAAAAAACACAAGACCCTCCACCTCTGGTCTTCTCTAACTCAACAAACGGAAACACCATTGTCCAGTTGCTCAGATAACCGGGAGCATCCTTGACTCATCTTTCTTTCTCTCCCCTCATCCCATCCAATCTGCACACAAATCCTCTCGGTTCTTCCTTAAAAGTGTATCCCAAATCCGACCGCTTCTCCCCGTCTCCCTCGCCACCACCCTGGCATAAGGCACTGTCCTCTTTTTTTTTAAATATATTTTATTGATTTTTTTACAGAGAGGAAGGGAGAGGGATAGAGAGTTAGAAACATCGATGAGAGAAACATCGATCAGCTGCCTCTTGCACACCCCCCACTGGGGATGTGCCCGCAACCAAGGCACATGCCCTTGACCGGAATCGAACCTGGGACCCTTGAGTCCGCAGGCCGACGCTCTATCCCACTGAGCCAAACCGGTTTCGGCGGCACTGTCCTCTCTTGCTGGGACAGTGCAGCAGTCCGCTCACTGGTCCCCGCTTCCTCTCCTGCTCCCCTTCAATCTACTCCCCTGAAAGGCCCTGTTAGGCCCAAAGTCTCCTCAGCTCAGAATCTCCCACCATGCCATTTCGCAGCTGCTAGGGTGGCGACAACCCCAAAAAAGGAAAACAGTAAGTGTTGGCGAGGATGTGGAGGGAGCGCCTGGAACCCTCCGCGGACCCTGCGGGCGGGACCGTGGATTCGTGCAGCAGCGCTGGAACCCGGTCCGGCAGTTCTTCAAAAGGTTAAACACAGAGTTACCCTGTGACCCAGCAATACATCCCAAAGGATAGCCAAACACAGGCTGTTACATAAACCTGGACACTGTTCTTCACAGCCACAAAGTGGAAATAACTCACGTCCACCGACTGGTGAATGGACAAAGAAAACGTGTTCCATCCACACAGGGGAGTATTATTCAGCCACACCAAGGAACGGGGTCCTGCTATACGCCAGGGCATGGACGGACCTGGAAAGTATGCGGAGTGAAAGAAGCCAGACACGAAAGCCACTGTCACACGGTTCCTTTGATGTGAATATCCAGAAGGGGCAAATCCACAGACAGGAAGTACACTGGGGTGGTCTCCGCCGAGGGATGCGAGGAAGGGGAAAGAGGGATCGGTCATGGGGTTTCTTTCAGGGGTGATGGAAATGTTCTGGAATTGGGTGATGTTTGTACAACAGAGTGAATATACCAAAGAACACTGAATTACATACTTTAAAATGGTCAGATTTATGTTGTATGAATTATATCTTAATTAAAAAAAAATCCTCTCCTCTTTTCCACCTCACTCAGTAATGTCAAATAAAACTCCCTTTCCCTATACCATCTGGACCCTCTCCCTCCTCTCCAACCTCATCACCGGCTGCTCACTCCCCACCAACCACACCAGCCATGTCCTCACCCCAGGGCCTTTGCACCTGATGTTCCCTTCACCGGTGAAGCTCATCCCCTGCTTCCTTTGCTCTTCGATGAGGCCTCCCCTGACCTCGCAACTCGCCTACCATTCCCTGTCCTGCCCCAGTGTATTTCTCTTTACTCTTACCACCGTACTATGCATTTTACTTGTTTCCTTTCCTTTTCCTCCATCGGAATAAAAGCTACTGGAGGGCAGGGCTGTTAGTCTATTTTATTCCCCTTTGTATTCCCAGGGCCTAGAACAACTCCTGGCACATAGTAGGTGCTTTTGTTTCTAGAGCTGGCCCTCCACCTCCCTCCACCCACATACCTTTGTGCAATATGACTCTGCCCACGAAGAGGTGGGATCCCTTCCTCCCCACCCCTGAATCCGGCCGGGCCTAGGACTTGCTTTGACAGATAGAATGTGCTAGAAGCAATGCTCTGTGACTTCTGAGTCTAGGCCTCAAGAGACGCTGCAGCACCCGAGTCACTCTCTGAAGACAAGGGCCATGTGAACAGAGCCACTGGAATGAGCCCCATCAGCCTGCAAAACCCTGCACCATACAATGGTAGCTGCTTCCATCTACTGAGTTTGGGGTTGTCACCAGACAATGGATCGCTAATACTGCGCTCAATGAATGTTCGCTGCAGGGAAGACAGGAAGGAGGGAGGGAGGACAGCCCTGAGCAAGGACAGGAGGAAAAGGAACACCCTCTTCTGGAGGAGCCCCACCTGAGAGCAGCAGCCTGGGCTGCTGTGTGGTCCCAACCACATCTCCGACCAGCTCTGTGCCTCGGTTTCCCCATTTGAAAACGGGAGGAAAACAATCCTCAGACTCTCTCTGTCTTGAGATGAAAGCTGAGGAGGGTCAGGTAATTTTTCTGGGTTACTCTCAGTGAGATGCTATATCCTTAAGAGAGAGGACTGTAACCTGGACCCTAGCAGGGTGTCCACACTCAGGGAGACCCTGAAACCAGGCAGGAGATGAGCACAGGGGAGTGGGCCGTGCTCCGGAAGGGCTTTCAGCACGCTGCTTGTTTTCCGTTTCCTCCTTCTGACGGAGCCCTTCGACTCTCTGCGAAACACAGCAGCACAAGCAGGCAGCTGGCACTCCGGGCAGGGAGACAGCAGGGAGGGGTGGGGACTGTGGCAAACAGGAGACCCGCGCCCCACCTAAAGAGGGTGGCTACTACTTGGCTCCAGCGGATTGTTCCAGGTAGGAATGTGCCAAACCTGTTTTGTTCAAGACAAATGATGGTCCAGACATTTATGCAAACTCTCCCAATTCAAAAATGTTCAAAACTAACCTCAACATTTTTAAATCACTATGACGGCCAAACGAACCTGTTCACAGGCTGAATGGGGTCTTCAATCCTCTGGCCTATCAGTGTCTTTAAAACACAAACATACATGAAATGTCCACAAAAGATGAATTTATATAGAGAGAAAGTTGATTAGAGGGGCTGGGGAGAGTGAGAGCTAGGGAAGAGGGTTTCTCTTGGGGGTAATGAAAATGTTCTAGAAGTGATTGTGGCTGATGGTTGTGCAACTCTGTGAACATATAAAAAGCCATTCAATTGTACACTTCCACGGGTGAACTGTGCATAGAATTATATCACAGTAACACTGTAAACACACACACACACACACACACGCACGCACGCACACACGCACGCCCACCTAGAAACTACGTGGTCCATTCCGCCCAGGCCAGGCCCAGGACACCGAACTGAAGCCCTGCACCTGCTGCTGCCACATTTTGGGGGCGGCCAGTCCTTTGGGTTTTTATCTTCCCTTTCTCCCTGGTGCGTTCACAGCGGACTCGGCCGCAGGCAGCTGGCCGCCGTGCAGGAGCATCACCCCGCGACCAGCGCGCTGAGGGGCACTGGGGTCGTTTCTGAGTGGGAACTGGTCTGCTCTAAAGCTTCTCGGCCGGTGGGCGCTGAGGGTCAGCCAGACGGGGACCTTTGGCCCAGGCTCCGGGCTGACTCTCCCTCCCGGCACGGCACCCTATGGCTCCTTCCACAGCAGGCAGAGCCTGACCCTCTCCACGCACCCGCGTGGCCTGGCTCCTCACACTCCTGAAGGTTCCTATTCGGGGGTGTGGTCAGCTGAGTCAATGTCCACCCAACGGGCACATCAGCGGCCCCCCCGCTGCCACCCTGCTCCTCCAGCACCCCAGACTGCAGTCCATAAAGCTGCTCACGGCTCGCCCTGCTCAGGGCTTCTATCCATGACCCCGGAATCGGATCCACTCTCCACCCCACGGCCCCAGGCCTGGTGTGGCCCTGCCCGCGCTCCCCCTGGATCACCGAGGTCCTCCCACTCGGGCAGCTCCTCATCTCTCCGGACCGGGCCCTGTGGCACCTGCCAGTCCTCCCTGCATCTCCATCCCGGCCCTCAGCTGTCTCCTGGCGTTCAGTTACTCTGATCATTATTAGTCTGCTCCTCTGACTGCCAGGCCAGTCCCTGAGGGCAGGCACTGCACCTGTCTCCCTGGCCTCTCCCCGGTGCCCAGCGCAGTGCCCAGCACACAGCACGTCTGCCATAAAGATCCGAGGAACAAATGTATACAGAACGACAGCTGGAGACAGAGCAGACTGTGCCCGGCGCCACCCACAGGCTCCAATCTGAGCATGTGAAGACTGAATGCCCAAAGGGACCCACAAGGCACAAGGATGGGACGCCTGGGGGAGGGGCTTCCCCTGGGCACACGGTGTTTGCAGGCTGGACTCAATAAAATAGTCTTTGCTGCCACAAAGAAACAGCCTCATCTACGTTTTCCTTAAAACTCAAGGGCATCTTTATGATTCCCTACTTTAGTCCAGACACGTGGTTTGGAGAAACAGTTCCCTCTCCTCTTATCATGACTACAGAAAAATACAAGTTCAAGCACCAGGGCAAATGGTAACTGATACCACTTCAATATGGGGACACAATAGGGAAAAGTGGGGACTGTGGCAAACGGGCTGCAACTGGGAAACACGCACCTAGGATTACCAGACTCTTCATAATTTTAAATAAACAAGAAACTCGGATTTTTAAAAAATATATATTTTATTGATTTTTTACAGAGAGGAAAGGGAGAGGATAGTTAGTTAGAAACATCGATGAGAGAGAAACATCCATCAGCTGCCTCCTGCACACCTCCCACTGGGGATGTGCCCGCAACCCAGGTACATGCCCTTGACCAGAATCGAACCTGGGACCTTTCAGTCCGCAGGCCGACACTCTACCCGCTGAGCCAAACCGGTCAGGGCGAAACTCGGATTTTTTTATGGTAACAATTCTCCATTTAAAAAGCCCTCTCTGGTTTGAACCAACCACATCAATCCCTGATCTAATCCACGTGTGTTTAAAGGACCCAGGTGGTTTCCCCGCCATCATCCTCTGCTCATTCGGCCAAGATCCTGCGTGTGAGAAAGGGCTGGCTTCATTTCCTCCCATTCTAGGCCATCAACCCCATCTGTGGGCCGTAGGAGCCCAGTGGAATTCTGAAAGACCAGAAATTCACCGTGGGCATCAGTGCTCAGCCATGTGGGAGGGCCCTGAGCTCCCCACTGTTGTAAGTCACAGGGCACCCAAGAGGCAAACATCTCCCCCTCTCCCTGCCACCTTGATGCAGCTTCTGAAAACCCCCCTGAAACTTCCCCCAAAAGAGGAAGTTCAAACCAGAAAAAGAGAGACAGTAAAAGACACAAAAGCTGGTTGGACAGAAACCCCCAAGGGCACTGGAAATAGTAAAACACTCACCTGCCAGCCAGTCTCAGCACGTGGCCCATCAGCTGCCCCTGCAGCCGGTGAGCCAGGAGCCCCATCTCCCACTGCCCCCTTCTGCTGCCGCTCTTCCGCCCCGAACACCTGCTGCGCCCCACCCAGGGCCTTTGCACTTTCTGGTCCCTCTGCCTGCAATAGTTTCCTTCTCCCTCTCAGCCAACTCCTATTCATGCTTCAGGGCTCAGCCTACAATGACACTGCCTCATGGAAGCCCTCCCTGATCTCACCCAGACCAGGCCAGGGTCCCTCTGCTAGTGACCCACCTAGATCCTGGGTCTCTGTTCTTCCCCCAGCACATTCCTCTGGTTACCACTAGGTCTTGGCTTTCTCAGAGAGGCCTTCCCCGCCCCTTGCCTCCCAGGCACACAGATAGATGCCCGCTATCACATCACCCACGTCACATTCTCCGTAGCACTCATCACAATTTACAGGTTTTGTGTGTTCCGTGCTTCCTGTCCTAAGAGGGCAGGGCCCTTGTGTGTTTCACCGCTGTGGTTCCCTCCGTGTCTGGCATATAGTAGGGTAGGGGTTGAAGGTGTTCAATGAAGCAGGTACACTTCACCAGGAACCACAGGACACTCCTAGGACTAGACTGGGCTGGTCTGACACTCCCACTGCTCCCTTTAAAAGCCAAAAGTGGACTCAGGAGAAGGCCAGAGGGGGAGGGGCCTGCTGCCCAGGCCTGTTCCCAAACCAGACCTCCCTTCTCCCACTCACTTGCCCACCTGCAAACAGCCGCGGCTCGGGGACCTGCTAATGAATTAGCTGTTAAGTAGAAGCTGCAGAGGACTCAACTCAGATCGTTTCTGCCTCTTTTGGTAAATAAATGTCAGCAAGCGCTCTAAGTGGGTTCATTGCCGCACAGAGATACAGGGAGTTGGGCTCTTCATTAAGGCCCTTACGAACGAGTGCGCGCCAACCCGTGTCTCAGTTAAAGACAGCCCTGAGTGAGAAAATGAAGTTAGTACACGCAGCTCCTCTTGAAAGCGGCCCCTAATAGAGACTAAATGAAGCTGAGGTTTAGCCACCGGGCACAGGGACATCTCACTGCTGAGAGCAAGGCAGAGCAAGCACAAGAAAGACACTCAGGTTGCTCAAACCAGTAAAAATCTGCACACAACCTTCATGCCCACCCCTGGGGGCACGGGTCATAAGTTACAGCACCTCCATAGGACGGACGCCCCTTATTCGGCAAGGGCCTCAGTCTTCTCAGCTATAACATCGGCATAACCGCCTCCGAGCCACTGGGTCGCTGCCAGGAGGCAATGCCACAATCCACGAACAGAGTCTGGCACACAGCTGCACACAGTATGTGCCCAGGAAATAGGGCTAACTGTCACTGGGACGTGGGATACTAGGAAGGCAAAGACTGATGCAGACCTACACTCGCCCCTACCCGCCTCAGATGACTATGGGACACTTAAAATGTGGGCCGGTCACAACTGAGATATATTGTAAGTTCAATATTAAAAACCTGATTTCAGCCGAAACTGGTTTGGCTCAGTGGATAGAGCGTCGGCCTTCGGACTGAAGGGTCCCAGGTTCGATTCCGGTCAAGGGCATGTACCTTGGTTGAGGGCACATCCCCAGTTGGGGGGTGTGCAGGAGGCGGCTGATCGATGTTTCTCTCTCATCGATGTTTCTGACTCTCTATCCCTCTCCCTCCCTCTCTGTAAAAAAATCAATAAAATATACTTAAAAACAAACAAATAAACAAAAAAACCTGATTTCAAAATGCAAAAATCTCATTCAACTTTTTTTACATTGATGACATGTTGAAATGATATACTGGCTACACCATCATTTTAAATAACTGAAACTAATCACACCTGTTTCCTTTTCCTTTATCATGTGGGTCCAGAACATTTAAAATTACATGGATGGCGCACATTTGTGGCTCAGATTAGATTTCTATTGGACATGCTGTTTTTAAAAATTGAGGTAACAGCCCTAGCCAGTTTTCTCTGGTTAGAGCACTGGCCCGCGGACTGAGGGATCCGCCAAGTACCTTGGTTGACAATGCCGGTCAGGGAGTGGGCCGGGGGCAACCAACGGCTGTGTCTCTCGCACATCAATGTCTCTCTCTCTCTATTTCTCCCCCTCCCTTCCACTCTGTCTAAAAGTCAATGGAAAAAGTATATCGTTGGGTGAGGATTAACAAAAAAAATTTTTGAGATATCATTCGCATTCCATAAAATCCAGCCTTTTAAAAGTGTACCACTCAGTGGTTTTCGGGAAATGCTTAAGAGTTGTGCAACCATCACCACTAATTGCAGAACATTTTCATCACCCTGAAAAGCAGCGCCGTACCTTACATCACTAGCGGTCACGCCCCATCGTCCAGCTGTTTCAAGTCAAGAAAAGCAAGTTGCAGAACAGTATCCAGTGGAGATTTAGAAAAAGAAATATATATCACTATGGATATGCAGACCCACATTTGTAAATGCATTTTTAATGTGTGCAACGGTGCACACCAAACTCTCACTGGTGGTGGGTGGTCTCAGGGATCTAGGGTCCGGGTGGGAGAGAAAAGCGGGCGGGTGCTCACCCTTTATTTTATATACTTCTGTACTGCTTTTGAGAGTTAAAAAGAGAATGAGTAGACTGTCTAGGCCTACCTAAATAACTCCTGGTGAACTTGGGTAAGTAACTTTTTCACGGCACCGTCAACAGATTGGCTTCCGATGAAGAAGGGTCTAGTTTTAGACCTACTGTTTATTCTGTGCGTTTAAAATAGAAAGTACAGGCGGAGACGAAGTATGTTCCCTCCTAGCAACAGACAGGACCGAGGCCGGAGCGTCCCCGCAGAGGCAGCCTGCCCGCCTCCTCCCCGCACCTGGCGAACAGCGCCGAGCCGAGCTGCCCGGGGCCTGGCAGGGGTCGTCCGCCCCGGGGAAAGGGCAGCAGCTCCCAGCGGCCTGGGTCCGATGTCCCGGCCCGAGCTGGGAGGCCACAGGGGAAGGGAGCCCAGTGGGTCCCAGGGGTGGGGGGTCGGCGTAGCGGGGGGAGAGGGGGACGGGGCGGGGTCGGCTGGAAGAGAAAGCGGGCGCGACCTGCCGCGCATCTCTGGGTAGCGCCGGGAAGTCACCGCTTCGCAAAAAAAGGGAACCCTCGCGCCCCTCCTCCTGGCCCGGAGCCCCTGCGCCGCGTGGGAGAGGATGCTGCGGGGAAGCCGAGAGTTCGGGTCCGGGTACCAGCGCGCTGGGGGCCCCGCCCCCGTACACTTCTCCCCCAGGGCGCGCGGGCCCCAGTCCCCCCACATCAAGACCTGCCTCCCGCACCTCCATCCCCCGTCCCCTACCTCGGCCCCCGGCTCGGGGGTCAGGAAGAGCGCAAGCTCGCGAGCCCCGCTGCGCATGGGCTCCGGCCGGTCGGCGTCCGCAAGCAGCATCAGGCGGACGGCGGGGTCCCGCTGGCGTAGGCGGCCCGGGAACCCGTCACCGCGACCCGGCCTCGGAGCCCCGCCCCCCGCCAGCTGCATGCCCCGCGGCCAGCCTGGCGGAGGCAGGTCAGGTGCGCGCAGCGGCCCACGCCTCCCGAAGCGCCGGGCCGAGTGGGCAGCGCCACCCAGTGGCGCGCGTTGCTCACTGCGCCCGGCCGCGCACGGCCGGTAAACAAGAGATTCTCAGACTCCCCGGCACATTGCAATCTTCTGGGGCTCGGGACACTTCCAGAGTTCGGGCCACACACCGTCTCGGTTGAAACCTGGACATCAGTAATTTTGAAGTTCGCCAGGTGATTCCAACATACATCCGAGGTGTAAAGGGCCCCTTTTCATTGGAATCCGGGGGCGCATGGTTCCCAGTCCCCGCAGCGCTTTGGGACGTCCTGGGAGCTTTCAGAAGCCGGGAAGCCAGGCCTCACCTTAGGCAGATTCAGCCTGAATCCGCGGCGGGTGGGGCTTGGGCACCGGTTGTGTTTAAACCTCCAAGGGTGATCCCGCGGGCAGTCAGGATGGGAAACGGCTATCCTAAAAGAGCCTTTCACTTAAAGACCGAAGCCCCCGCCCCCAGCCCAGCCCCCACGGCCCGTCCTCCCCCAGCATCTGCTTGGCGCCAGGCGGGGAGTCCTGGAAGTCAGGGAATGCGGGTGTGGCGGTCCTCTTCCTCCGTGAAGCAGCTTAAAATAAGCTCCCCAGATCATTCTTAAGCGCACTAAATTTGAGGTCCCCCCCCCCCCAAAAAAAACCACACATTCATAGGAGGCTTGTCTAGACCCTTTAGAGAGGCTGGAGAGGGTGGGGCGCAGCCCCCACAGCAATGCTAATGAAGAAAGTACTAAGCGAGGTAAAGAGATACGGGGAAGTCTGGAGTTCTAATTTTTCCTATGATGACTTTCCTTTTAAAATATTAAATTCGTTTTTAAAAATTTTGGCTGGGCTTAGGGTTGCAAATAAATATACAGGACACCCCTCGCCCCCTCCCATTAAATCTGAATTTATATTTTATCTGATGACCCTAGGTAGGGAGGGGGCGGCAGCACATGCTTGGTCTGCCTTCTGGGTGATTTGTCACCGCACAATTCCCACTTGCACAGCTGCCCACTGCTAATTTCTCCACTTCCCCACCCAAACATTCAGGCCTTCAGAGGCCAGAGTCATTTTCTGGGAAATTCTTGGCAAAGATTTGGGCCTCAGGTGCTTAGGAGAAGGATTTGCTGGGAACTCACTGAACCTGCGCTTAGCCATTCATTACTGTCCTGGCCGTCCTGCTCAGAGCCCTTCCCCACATTACACACACACCCAGGGATGGAGGGCAGACCCTCACCCCGCGGGCTGGCTGGGGCTCTCCCATGGAAAACCCCACAAGTGACCTCAGATCAGCCAAATAGGACTGAGCTCAGCAAACTTCCCCTGATGGATGAATCTCAAAAGCATAACGTGAGAGAGAGAGAGAGAGAGTTACAGAAGGCTCGGTAGGGCACTCTGCCATTAACATAAAGTTTTAAAACCACGTGAAAGCACACTATATATTGTTTATGGATCCGGACATGTGGAGTGAGAGTATAAAGCTGTGCCACAGTTAGGAAAGTGGGTACTTTGGGGTGGGGGTAAATTGGGGAGGGATATGAGAAGGGGGTTCAGTTATAACATTTTATTTTTCCTGCTGTTATTGGTTATAATGTTTAAACTTTTTGAATGCCCAAAATGACTAATTAAAAACAAAACAAAACAAAAAGCCTGGGGTGTTGCCCAGAGACCCTGTCCCTGGAGAGGGGGTGTCTGGGGAAGTGATCTGCCCTCTTCCCAAGCACCCCAGTGATTCCTGGGCCCAGTTGGCTAGCCAACAGTCATTTTGTTTCTAGTCTCCCCCCCCCCGCCCCCCCTCAAATGTGTGTGCCTTGCATACAATTCGCTAAGAATACAGATGCCCGGAGCCCTGTCCCAACTTTCTGCCTCAGCATCTTCGGGGGAGCTGGGCACCTGCATTTTAAATGCTCTGCAGTTGAGTCCCATGCACACTGAAGTCTGCGAGTAATCCTTACTCGGGGAGCCCCCTCTCACTGCAGCATTGGCGGGGGACCCCCATGGGAAGCCAAAACAATGATTTTAAACAAAGAGAACTGAATTTATAAAAATCTCCCGTCTCTCAGTGTGCGGGGCCCATGCCCCAGCGTCCTCCCCAGGGCCCCCAGATCCTGGGAAGACCGTGAGGCAGGCTGCAAGCCTGAGGCCCGGAATGCAGCCGGCCTGGGCCGCACCCTGCCCAAACCAGTTTGAACCAGCTGCGGGGATGGAGCCCTGGCTGTCCCCACGAGCTCCCCCTGGCGCCCAAGCCCAGCTCAGAGCTGCTGCTCAGGCCTCCTCCTCGGGCGTCCTCCCAGGGTACGGGATGGCGGCCTTCATCCCAGCCTGGGGTTGGGGTGCCGGTGACAGCCAGGCCCTCAAGGCCCCCAGGAACCCTAGAAGCCCCCAGCTGGGCCCCGAGCTCACTCAGCCTTCCACCCCCCCTCCATCTGGCTTCACCTCCTGCTGCAAAATGGTTGCCTGTCTGTCTTTTCAAGGTCAGTTCTCTGCCTCAGGCCTCAGGCACACCAGGTTCTAGATTAGCAATGATTCCCTAGCTCAGCTGCATTGAACTCCTGGGAAACTTCCAGAAAACAATACCCAGACCCCACCCTAGGGACTGATTTAATTGGTTTGGGGTGGGGCTTTGGTTTGGGGAGGTTTAAAAAATCCCACAGGTGCTTCTAACCTGCACTGTTCCCAGGCTTGCTTAACTCCTGGGAGCTGGGGATCTGTGGTCCCTTGGCCTCTACATCAGTTTGCATTGCTAACGTGTTCTGAGGGCCTACTATGTGCCAGGCACTGTTCTCAACGTTTCACGTAGATGGCCTCATTGAAATTCCACCACTTTGTGAGGTAGGCAGGCCCTACTATGATGCCCATTCTACAGATAAAGAAACTGAGACACAGAGAGGTTAATTGCTTGCCCAGGATCATACCTAGTACATGGAAAAGTTGGGATTTGAACTTGGACAGACTGATTCTAGAACCTCCCTACAAGATAACCAAACCCCTTTGGGTTCCTGCGGCCGCCTCCCCAGCTCCAGCCTGGCCTATTAGGAAAGCCCTTCCCAGCCCACATCTTCACTGCCTCCCACAGCACAGGACGGTCATCTTCATCCATCTTCAGTGGCTCCCCGTGCCCACCCAGTGAAGTTCAAAGACGTAGCCTATCTTGCCAACATGTCTCTCACTGCTTTGCTCTTTGAACCCTAACTTGCAAATAGGAGCACAGTTAGAGCACAAACTGTGCGGGGCCTCCCTCTCAGGGCGGGCACCCAGGACTGAGGGGCTCCTTGCCTTAAGTGCCCTGGGCTTCGGCTGGTCTCTCCCAAGTCCTGGCCCGGCCACGCAGCCTGCTGCTGTGGACTGACAGTGTGCACGCCCCCAGATTAATATGTGGAACTGCACCCCGCCCCAGAGTGATGGGATTAGGAGGTGGGTCCTTGGGAGGCGATCAGGCCATGAGGGTGGAGCCTTCTAAATGAGATTAAGGCCCTTATAGAAGAGGCCCCAAGATCGCTCCCCCCCCCCCCTTCTGCTGTGTGAGGACAGTGACAAGTTGTCTGTCTGCGACCAGGAAGCCTGCCAGTGCCAGGGTCTTGGACTTCCCAGCCTCCAGAACTGTCAACAATAACGCCTGTTGTTCATAAGCACTCAGTCCATGGTTCACATGGACATTCAGACGTGTGGCTTCTCTCGAAAAGGAAGGAGGGATCAGGAAGCAGCGGGCCTGCTCTGGCCTGGTAACACGTGGCCAGGTCGGGAGCTGCCCAGTTTGCCCCAGTCTTACCCCCCCCCCCCCCGGCCCAGTCTGCCACTGGCCTGTTGGTCCCTGAAGATATCTGAGGCTCTGACTCTGTGATCCCCTGAACATGCCCAGGTCTGCCCGGCTCCACATCTACATCCATCTTTTCCCGTCTGGATGCCCCTGTGCCCGGAGCTGACCGCCCTTCCTGCCCTCCACTGGCCTTCCAGGTCTCTTTCCAACAGCCTTTTTCTGACCCCCAAACAGATATACCCTTTAAGCATGCCTTCCGATACCGCCCACCCCCCCCCCTCCCCTGCCGCCCCACTTCTGCTAAGTTGTCATTTCATGACCAGACAGCAAGTCCCTGGAGGACAAAGGAAACGTCTGGTGCATGTGTTGGGAGATGGATATCCGAGTCCAGGAGGCTGCCTTTGCACCAAATCCTCAGCACACGAATCTAAAATGTGAAGCCACTCCCCTGCGTCGCCTCTCTGTTCCCCACCAGCGAAACTCAGAACACAGCCCACCTTCATAGAAGCCTCGCGGAAAGCCAGGTTTTAACGCACGTTTCTATCACGATTCTGAAACAATCGCTAAGTACAGGAAGCAGCAACAGCGCCCCTTGCTGTTCTTTCCCTGTAAAGGAAAGCTTGTCCTTCTCCCGAGTAATCTGATCAGTTTTTCTCGACTCCTCCCCCTTCCACAACAGCTACAGAGAGGGCCTGCAGCTTTGGAAGCAGGAGGCCAAGGGTCAAGGTTCAAACGGTTCCATCCATGTCAACGTTTAGCTTTGGTCTTGAGAAGGAAGAGAAGAGAGGAGTGCTTGCCCCCCCCCCCCCTCCCCCAGATACTGAAATGTGGGCCCCTCTAAACAGATGCTGGATGGCCCGGTCAGTGTAGCTCAGTGGTTGAGCATCGACCCATGAACCAAGAGATGATGGTCTGATGCCCAGTCAGGGCACATGGCCGGGGTTTCGGGCTTGATTCCCAGCAGGCAGCCAATCAGTGATGTTTCTATCTCTCTACCCCTCTCGCTTCCTCTCTCTCTAAAAATAAATAAATAAATAATAAATAAATAAAATAAACATGTTAAAAAAATAAACAGCCCTAGCCAGTTTGGCTCAATGGATAGAGCATCGGCCGATGAACTGAAAGGTCCCAGGTTCTGTTCCGGCCAAGGGCACATTTCTCTGTTGCAGGCTCAATCCCCAACCCCGATCAGGGCACGTGCAGGAGACAACCAATGTGTCTCTCTCACGTCGATATTTCTTTCTCTCTGTCTCTCCTCCTCCCTTCCACTCTTTCTAAAAATCAATAGAAATCACTTTGGGTGCGGATTAACAAAAACAAAAAGCAACAACAATAAAACAAACAAAAATAAACAGATGCGGGATGGAAAATACTGCTCCAAACAAGGAGGTCTGAGGGACAGGACTTCGGTTCCGAGGTCTGAGCCTAGTGCTTCCTGTACATGCTCACAAGTGCTCGCAGTGCCCTGAGCACTACTGCCCACCACCCCTCATGCAAAACCACTGGGGACAGACTTGTGTCTGAGTGAGAACTCTGGGTTTTACAATGTTAACACCTCTAGGGCGGGCAGCATCCTGCCAGCAAACTTAGTGTTTCTTAGCAAATTGTGTGTCCATTCACCCTACATGAACTGAATACAGGCCTTACACAAACCTCATGCCATTCAGCTCAGGTTTTGCCCTGCCAGTGAATCTCTGCTGAATTGATGGGAGAGAAAAAGAATGCACAGGCTCGTTCTGTTATATCGAATTGAGATGGGTCGAGTTATGTCAGGAGATGTTAGAAAGTAGGTAAGTGCCCTAGTGAAAACAGTATGCTTCAGACTATTCGGGACATGGGAATAGATTTGCTTTCTTGCTTCAGGAAACTGTACCTCTGTTTCACTAGGCCTCGAAGGCCCTTTCCTGTCCTTGGACTACATGGTTCGGTGTTATGTATACAGTAGGCACTCCATAAAGGAGATACTGCCCTCAGTGAAACCTGCAGTCATAGCAGCAGCAAACAAAAAGCTGAGAGGGCCTTTGGTTTTAACAGTGGCCAAAAACAAACACAATGAAACCTGGCAAAAGGGGGGGGGGGGGGGGCGAGGATTTTCTTTGTGAGCATGTGAGAAATCCTGTCTTCAGCAATTCACATGACAGAGAATTTTTAAATCGGCTTGAGTCCAACTTAAGGCAATGAAATAACACACCTGCTAAAAAGTAAATGAGAGTGAAGATGCTTTAACTAAAAAATACAAAATTCTGTACAAAGAAGTAAAAGTGAAATGTGCTCTGGGCCCTGGTGCCCCCTGCTGGGTACAGAGGGTAGCACTGGGAGGGAGCAAGGCACAGGGACTAACTACAGGGACTGTGGCAACTACAGGGACTCCAGAGGCAAACTGTCTGAGCTTGAGATCTGGCTCCTCACCTAGGATGCACCTCGGCTGTGTGACCTTGATGAAATTACTTAACTTCTCTGGCCTGAATTTCCTCATCAGTAAAGTGGCATAATACAACTTCATTATGGTTGCTGATAAGATTCAATGAGATAATCTATGTAAAGCGCCTTAAACATTGTCTGGCAGAAAGTGAGTGCTCAAAAAAATACGTATTACGTTATAAGTGGAATATTGTCAAAGTTGAATGTTTTCAAGGGAAGGTAGATTAGATGGCCAGATAAATAATACAATCGATTAAACTGCCAGGCAAGGTATTTGTCACCAAGTAGGCATTCGATAAATGTCTGTGAGACAAGTGGACAATAAAGTCACGTCATCTGATGACAATGTGAAGGAGCTGGAGCTGTTTTGCTTGGAGAAACCCTGGATTATGTAAGATAAACCTCATGTCAGGTGTTACCCCACCAATGAATTTCTGCTGAGTTGATGGGGGAAAAAGAGACCCTGAGCCAAGGACCAGGTAACCGTACCCAGACTCCTGACCAGACAGCTCTCCAAGCAGTGAGTCCCCACGGATGGGACAATTCAAGCAGAGTCGGACTGCCACCTCCCAGACAGAACTGGCACATGCAGATGGCATAGAATAGATGATTTTCTGCTTTGGGTAAAAGGTCAACCTGTACAGACCATTAAGCTATGACTCATACACCATATAAGTCACCTATGTAACGTGCACAATTCAGTGGTAAACTATATTTAGAGAATGGTGCAACCATCAAAGTATGTTCACAGATTTGTACAACCAGCACCACAATCAACTTCAGAACATTTTCATCGCCCAAAAAAGCGACCCCCCGCTCCTTAGCCATCACTCCCATCTCCCTCCACTCCCAGCCACTAATACTTTCTGTTCTTATAGATTTTTCTCTTCCCCAACTAACATTTGTGTCTGAGTTCTTTCACTCTGTCTTCAAGGTTCAACCATGTTGTGGCATATACCAGTGTTTCATTCCTTTTGGCAACCCAATAATATTCCATTTTATGTGTGTGCCACAGTTGGCTTATGCATTCCTCCGCTGATGGACGCTCAGGTTGGTTGCAAAGTACAGAAGGATGTGTTTAAAAGCTGTTCACCACAGCACTGTTTATAGTCATGAAAAAAAATGGAAGCAGCCTACGATAGGGGATGGGTGACAGAAAACGCTGGCTCATCTGTACAGTGATGCGATGAAGCCGTGAGAAACACAGAGCAAAGACATTCACAATATGTTCTCCTCTGAAGAACGCAGACTTCAGAATAATTTACATGGAGGCGGTGATCCTGCTTTTGTCCAAATACGCATTAGGCAATATATCTTGATATGCACAGGGACCAAAAAAACATGAGTGTTTATCTCTGAACAGTGGTTTTTGGAGGTGGCTTTTTAAAAAAATATATTTTATTGATTTCTTACAGAGAGGAAGGGAGAGGGATTGAGAGTTAGAAACATCGATGAGTGAGAAACATTGATCAGCTGCCTCCTGCACACCTCCCACTGGGGATGTGCCCGCAACCAAGGTGCATGCCCTTGACTGGAATCGAACCTGGGACCCATCAGTCCGCAGGCTGACGCTCTATCCACTGAGCCAAACCAGTTAGGGCTGGAGGTGGCTTTTTTCTTGTATATACTTTTTCCCCCTAAAATGTCTTCTGAAATCATATACTACTTCACCGGACACATAAGCAGTCTACTTGTCCTCAACAACATTTCTACACACAGATATTTTTCTCCTTTCCAAGTATGTCTCTGAAGCTCAGAGTAAACCCTGGGCCCAGAAATGAATCTGCATATGAAAACGTTGCTTCCACTTTTTACTTTTGTTGCCTGTTGATGAAAGCAGCATCCAGGAAGGAGGACTTGGGCAGGAAAAGGTAGAGCCATCGAGCCTTAGGGAGGAAAGAGTAAAAACAAGCACAATGTCAGTTTGCCAAGGAGACAGAGGGGTTCGACGTTCTGAGAAGCTCTAATTGCGAGCAAACCAGTGGGCTGGAAATGGGCATCGGCTCCGGAATAAATTATGTATGGCCACTGTTAAATATTTCATCCACCCTTAACCATTATTTGTCTCCCCGCAGCTAAAAGAGGAAAGAAAGCACATACCCCCATCATAAGCAGTATCAGCCTTGTCATCGCTCCTTCCCCCAGGACAGCCACAAACATTCAAACACAAACCCTTCTGAAGCGGGAAAACTAACCATGATGAAAATAAGGGATCAACTTGGCAAGGAACTTCAACTTCACACCCCGATTAACGGGTGGCACGGCAATCTCACCTTC
Source organism: Eptesicus fuscus (assembly GCF_027574615.1). NCBI lineage: Eukaryota > Metazoa > Chordata > Mammalia > Chiroptera > Vespertilionidae > Eptesicus > Eptesicus fuscus. The sequence goes on from NC_072484.1 coordinate 10,018,258, forward strand.
TGCATCCAATGTGTCATCCCCCAAAACCGTGAGCGTCTTGCTCTACGTGACTCGTTTTAAGAACGAACGTTGGCGAATTCTCGGGGACGCTGGGGCAAAGGGCCGTTGTGCTCCCCTGGTATCCATGCAGCGAGTGGGAACGGACGGCGAGGATATGTGAGGAGCTGTCAGGAGCTGATGTCGCCCATTCAGCCTTGAGCCATTTGGCCACCTTCCCAGCCACCCTGCCTCCTCTCCTGGCTCCCCTCCCTTTACCGTTTATCCCCTCGCGCTCCCCTGGCCCCGTGTGCTTGGCTGTTGGAGGCGCATGCCAGGCCCACTGGGCACCGGCCCTGTGAACGCCAGCCAAGGCGCCCGGGGGGGGGGGGGGGGGGAAGGGCAGCTCACTAGAGAAGCCCTCATGGGTCACAACTGAATTGCAAAGGTTTTGTTGCAAAGGGGTTACTGTTGCCTCCCATGGGGCGACTGAAAAATTATTACCATGGCCATTTTGGGGCTGAGATTTGCCTGCAATCATTTTTCAGGTATTGTCTGGCATTTTGTGTATGTGTGCACCAGTTTAATTTCACATGCAGGCAGACCAGATTTGTGTGTGTGTGTGTGTGTGTGTAGATGCATATTCCCAATTTAAAATCAACTAGTTAAAAGTTGTGTATATGTGTGTGTTTAAGCCAAGAATCCTTCCCATATTTTTCTGCTTTACCAGATAGAGATTCAAAGAAATGAAATCTATATTCGTTGTAAGTTACCATATGTGGATCATTGCCGTGAGAGTGAGAGATGGGAGATTCTTTCTGATTCAGGGGATTCGAGGGTCAGTCTCTGGTCCACCTGAGAAGCCACACGGCTCGGGATAGCTGTTTCATGCGTTTGTGGCCACTGACCTTATTGGAGGCTCACATTCTAACGCCCTCTCCTTCAAGCTTCCTTCACCCATGCTCCTCAGGAATTTACCAAGTTAATGATTTAGTTTCTGAGTCACTGAGCATACAGCGTTTTGCCTGAGTCACCTGGGGCACATGCCTGAGACAGCAGCTGAGGGCCTCTGGGAACGTTAGAGAGAACCTGATAGGCAACTTCGGACTTCCTGTAGATGTGAGGCCAGCACGCGGGCGGGCAGGGCAGAAAGCCTGGGAACAGCGCTAACGTCCTATCGGCACAGCGGCGGTTTCATCTGAGCGTAACCTGCGCCAGGTCTGTCACCAACAATGCCTTGAATGCGACTTCCTTGTCCCCTGATGCATTGCTAGGAGACCGAATGGAACAGGAATGCTACACTGATACCATCTGTGGGTTGTACTGTTAGTCCAATTCTAGCCTTTCTCCTCCTTTTTTGGGGGGCAGAGGGTTGGGGACAGATAAGCCAGCACAAAAATGAGGCCTGGAGTGTTCAGGGGCTTGTTTTCTGCACACCTACAATGATTTGGCAGGCGGGGGGTGGGGCTGGGGGCACAGTATTTCATCCCAAGTGCAATTCCGATAAGTCAGATTCCACTGACTCAGGCAGTGTGGCCCTCTGCACAAGGGGCTGGAGACTGGCGATGACTTTGGCCAAGTGACCTGACAGAACAATATATGCCAGGTAATTATGTGAAGGCTTTTCTGACATCTTTACGAATTCTAGAAGAAAGTATAAGCATGCTCATTAAAGCAGTTCTGTAAGAGTGAAGGAGGGAGCCCCGGCTGGGTAGCTCAGTTGTCCTGATACACCAAGGTTCGATCTCCAGTCAGGGCACAGACAAGAGTCAACCAATGACTCTCTAAATAAATGGAACAACAAATCAATGTTTCTCCTTCTCTCTCAAATTAATTAGAAAACAACAACACCATTACATAAGTAAAATTTTTTAAAGAGAGAGTGAGAGACACGGAAAAGCGAGCTGAATTTGAGAACTTCACTAACGTTCATGGGCATGGGAAGCACCTGGGGAAATCCTGTTAAAATGCACCTGCCGGACGCCTTCAGCAGAGATTCTGTCCAGTGGAGCCGAGGTGGGGCCTGAGCACCTGCATTTCTAACAGGCACCCAGGTGCTGTGGTCTGGGGACAACATCCCGGAGTCACTGGAGTGAAGACACTGCCTTGGCCAGTCCCTTGGGCCCTCGGTCGCCTGGAGAAGGGGACAGAACAGCCACGTTCACTGAGCGCTCATCAGTCCTCAGGCCCTGTCCTAAGTGCTTTGTACACATTACCATGTACAGCCCTCACAGCCACCACTGAGGGACTGGATTCACAGCAGGGAATTAGCCATTTGACAGTGTGTGGTCAAGGACACTTACCTTGGTTGTGGGCTCGATCCTGGGCGCTGGTCAGGGCGCGTGCGGGAGGCAACCAATCAATGTGTTTCTCTCACGTCCATGTTTCTCTCTCTCTCTGTCTTTCCCCCTCCCTTCCACTCTCTCTAAGATCAACGGAGAAAATATCCTCAGGTGAGGATTAACAACAAACAAAAAATAAAAAGAGAGAGGGAGAGAGACTGTCCTTGTCCTTAGGAAATGTAGGCTTGCCTTTAGGAGTTAAGGGGCTATGATCTCTGCAAAAATTCTCAAATGTTTCAGGAAAAAACACAGAGAGATAAAGCAAATGTGGGTATGATCTGGGTGAAGGGTAACTATACTTTCCATGCAGCTCTTTTCTAGGTTTAATTATTTCAAAATAAGAAAGCAAGCAAGCAATAGTGTATCTCCCCCATTAGGAAAAATATATACTAATATTTTTCCATGGCAAATCACTCAAGTGGAAAACAAAATTCTTTAAACGTATTTTTCAAAGAATGCATCCTAAAATGTTTGGACATAGTTCGTTTTTATAATAAACATGTAAAAATGGAATAGAAAATCAGAGCATTTTTCATGTAATATTGACTTTGCGAAACTTGCAATTACAGGTATGTGTGTGTGTGTATATATATATACACACACACACATACGTATGCATACACACACATACCTGTGTATTAGAACATAATATTCAATGCGTTTCTGACTGTGGGTTACAGTTTCAAAAATTATTTGAAAGCCATTCTACTACAGTATCTTTAATAGGATGACTCACCTGGCAACTTACCTGAGACAGCTCCTTTGTGCCCGTTGTGGCATAACAGCAAACCCACTCTCTCGCAAAAGTGTTCCCACTTACATGATTAATTATAGTTGCTCTTATTTTAAGCCAATTTAATTCCTTTTTATAACAAAGCACAGTACACATAAGTATGTTTGGTGACCCAAAAGGACTTGAACCTTTTTTTAAAAAATGAATTTATGTATTATTTATATGATTAAATTTTTTTTTAAATTTTCTTTACTAATAGTATTAAATAGTTTTGTTATCCATCTCTTGGGATTATAATGAAGTAGATAATTATAATGAACTAGAAAATAGTGATTTTCTATTACATGGAAAACACTGGTTTGGGAATAAATACCATTTCCAAAAGAGAGCCATTTAAAATGAGAAAACACCTAAATACAGCTTGTAAAGAACACAAACTCCACTGACTTTTAGTATTAATTTATAAAATACACATCAAACATTGCAAAGCAACTAGGATAAACATAGTAGCTTTAAAAATATTATCTAAATCCTGTTTGTAGGGAAGAACTTGGTAGACTACCACATACTAAGGACTTCTAAATTATGAAATCTAACATTAATTTCCTTTCTATTTACCTTCCAATAACCAGTCAGGCATCCACCCAATTACAGCACTGAAGTAGCATATCAGTGAACTTATCACAGCTGGAGGCTCAACCCTGCAGGTAACAGCCAGCCACCATCACCAAGTGACACGCTGTCCCAAATAAAGTTCCAACGATCAATGTCGTATAAGTAAGCACCCTCCCTCCCAACCTGTTCAAGAGAGCTCACCTGCCAAAGTCACTGACATACACACACTTAAAGTTCATTACCCACAAGTGAACCTTCCATCAATCTGAAGATGGGAACATCTTAAGCAAACAAGAACCGTTGCTAACCATGAATTAGAACACCTTAAGGTACACAACCCGACAGAGGGGGCTAGCTTTTCCTTGCAAATTTCTACGACTTCAAAATCAAATTTTATTCCTTTACTGGAGTGCAAACTTGAAAGCAGCAGGGATTTAAGATCAAACAGCATTGGGATCACATTATAGGGTGGAAGGGATGCTTTAGTACACCATTGTTTCACGGACCCTGAAACTGAGATGAATACCAGGTATTGGATGCAGCACAATGGGTACCAATCCACGATGGAGAGGTCTAAAGTCAGGATGTTGAATTTTTACTAAGAGGATTTTCAAGCTGTTTTTCATCGGGGCAAGGAATCAAAATTATCCTCCACACTGGTTAGCTGAAGAGACAGTGCAGAGACCAACTAAGCCAATGACAGGGTGACTAATTTGGGATTAGAAATGGTCTGTTTTATTTCAGGCCTTTTACTGTACATGTTTCAGGATAAACTGAATTCAATCCATATAGGGTGGCAATAGAAAGTATAACTAAGTGAGTTTGAGATTCAGAAGATAAACTGTCACATTACAAACCACTTTTGTCTTGTTTCAAATCATCTTAAAACCTAAATGATAACTCTGATGGATTATCATGCACAATTTCCCACATTTATCAGAATTAAGTACATTTTCAATGCAACCTTCCAGTCAATACATGCATATACACTGAGTGGCCAGATTATGATGATCTCTGAACGCATAATAATCTGGCCACTCAGTGTATATCCCATATAATAAAAGGCTAATATGCAAACTGTCCCCTCGACCAGCAGGCAGGCCGGTCAACCGCCCATGTCCCCTCCCACTGGCCAGGCTGGCTGGACCCCACCCATGCACGAATTCATGCACCGGGCCTCTAATATATATACATACATATACATACACACACTGAGTGACCAGATTATTATGCGTTCAGAGATCATAATAATCTGGCTACTCAGTGTATAGTTGTATGGATGTACATACAATTTCATGTTACCTTTTAATCTTCACCCGAGGATATTTTTCCACTGATTTTGAGAGAGAGTGTAAGAGCGGGAAAGAGAGAAGTATCGATGTGAGAGTAACACATCGATTGGTTGCCCCCTGCACGTGCCCTGACGAGGGCCTGTGCCGAGGAAGAGCCTGCAACTGAGGTACGTGCCCTTGACCGGAATGGAATCCGGGACCCTTTGGTCTGCAGGCCGATGCTCTATCCACACAGCCAAACTGGCTAGGGCTATCTTTGTTTTTTTTTGTTTTTAAAGATTTTTATTGATTTCAGAGAGGAAGGGAGAGGGAGAGAAACATCAGTGATGACAGAGAATCATTGATCGGCTGCCTCCTGCACGCCCCACACAGGGGATAGAGCCCATAACCCGGCATGTACCCTGACCAGGAATTGAACCGTGACCTCCTGGTTCATAGGTGGATGCTCAACCACTGAGCCACATTGGCTGGGCTCATGTTTATCTTTTAAAAATTAAGGAAGCCAGGACTTTGCTATAGCTTATATAATGGGTGATAGATAAATAACTGTTGGGCACTTTTCATATATTTGCAAACAAGAAAGTAGCCTTTATACAAGTCTATCTTTATTTGTAAAAAATAATATACAACTAAAGCCAATTTGATTTTAAAATCAAAGTTCAGTTAATGATAATGTACATTTTATAATAAAATTGTAGTAAAATACTGACATTTGATAGTTTAAACAGTGTCATCCATGTACAAATCATGTTGTCATATGTAAAATTTAATTAGAAAATTCATAGTTCACAAAAGTACATACATTTTGTTGATAGCACATGAGAACATTAGCATAAATTTACTTAAAGATAGAGAACAAAATTCACAGTTAGGCTTGACACTTAGTACTAGGAAATTTTATGCAGCATCCACTGATACTTTTGTTAACGATGATACACTTGAAATAACTGATTCAGACAACCAATGAATCCACATTTTATTGTATAACCAAGATCTATTGGTTTTACAATACATCTAGTAATCAATTATTTTACCGATAATTTAAGTGAGATCTAGCTGAAGACACCACTGACATGTATCTTTAGCAGGATAATTAAAATAAGAAGCATTAGAAGCTTTGACTTCCATTTTCATGAAGACATACAAGTCGTTAAAATTTGTACAAAAAGTCAAGCCCTGAAGTATTCCCCCCAACAAGAAAAGTTCTGATGTTAAAACTTTGTTAAAAAAAAAAGAGAGAGAGAGGTAGTGTGTGAAAGTATTTTTACTTAAAATGTTGAACCCCTGCACCGCTTATAAATGAAATTTAACCTTATACATATTATCATTGTTTTGTCATTCAAGAGTCAAATGTATAACTCACAGAATGTTAAAGCTGGAATGCTATTATAAAACAGTGGTATGTAAGTGGAAGAACTTCGGTGAATTCAACAAAAAGTACATTGTATTACATAATATTTGTGCAATTAACAGTTTAGTGACAATATGTTTAGTGGTAATGTGAACAAAATACATTTAAGTATTCTGAGTCAAGTGATCTTCATTTAATCAAGACTTTACTTCTTCATATATTTTGACCATATAGAGAAAATATCCTTCAAAACGGAGTCATCTGATTCTTCATTGTTTTAATAGCACACAATTGTTATAGGTATCCATACTAGCCCTACCATAAAATTAATCAATAAATAACTCTGACAGTAATATCCATAAGCCACAGGGAACTTATGTATTTCATACTATTCTTTGTTTCTATATACAAGCATTCTGTAGTGTTTGTGCACGTTGTATAGTGAAATCAGGCAAGGAATGGAAGTTAGCAGCCTTACACTTAACTTGTTCTAAGTGGATGCATTAGAAAGTAATAAATAGCTTCATAAAATCAATAGTGATAAAGTCTACCTGTCAAAGGTGAATACTATATAATTTTCATAAAGTGTAGGCAGTGTTCCTAGAAATCCCATGAAGGAAAACCCAAGTTGTTCATATAAAAAGTGCACAAGTTTGTCCTGTGTGTAAAAAATCTCTGAATTTGGGTGCATTTTTTAAAATCCAAAATGATTTGCACTTCTCGAATACATTAAAAGGGTATAAAAGCACACCAACAACACACACAAGAAAAGGATAATTTCCAATGAGATTAGGAATGAGGGTGAGAAGAGGTGAAGAGGTTGAGGTTAAGGGAGAGTCTCCCAATGCCCAGAGTCAGCGGCATTGCCATTTCCAGGGTAAGTTACACCCACATGGAATGCGTTTGTGAGAATGAAAACTATAGGAAGGACAGGCAGGCACCTGAACAACTGGTAGAGTTTCTTAATTCAGGAACATAGTTTTGATGCCTTATAACATAGGAAGCAACTCCTAAAAATAGACAATCAGTTTGATTTCTTAGAAATTAGGAAAAAAAGCACTTGGAAACATTGCCTGTTACAATTCACAACAGAGGAACATTAAAATATCAAAATAAAATACAGAGAACATAGGAGCTGAGGTCCCCAAGGTACCAAAAGTTAGAATGAGACTTTTTCACATTAGAATTTTTAAAAATACAAAGGAAAAATTAACTGGGCTCTGCACAGCAGGTTAAATATGCAACCACTTCAAACGGAAATTATCTAGTCCTCTCACACAGTTCTAGAATGTGCTCTAACATCCAGTTATCTGTAGACAAAACAGCAAAAGCACATAATCGCATTAGCAAAGGCCCCTTTTGTTTTAGATTTAAATTCACCTCTGACCCACCAAAGTTTATATTAGCAATTATCAAACTACTATTTTAATAACATTTTGAGCTTGCAATATCATTTTTTCTCATGCCCATTCCAGGTCACTGGTTCAGAGGTATATATGCTTTAAACTAGCGGAATGTATAGGTTCCCATGGCATCTTCACTCAGAAAACAGTCAGATAGTGGTTTCATAGTGTTATGATTGTTCCATCTTCTTCTAAGAGTTTTTGATTTGGAACACGCGTTTCAAATTCAGTGTTTGTGCCACTTGCTGCCGGTGTTAAGCTCACTTCATTAGAAGGAATAAAACCATTCTGTCCAGACTCCAAATTGAGTTCCATTTGTGTTAATGATTCTAAGCTCTCCGTGTTAGGAACAGCTTTGGGAATCTGCTGTGGCACTCCATTATCTTCAATAACAATGTCATCTTCATCACTGTCTTCATCCTCTGGCTCAAAGCTGGGTTCCATCTGCTGTGGACAGCCGAGAAGGCTGTTATCAGTAGACTGGCCGGAGCTCCCGGAGGTCCGACTGTTCCTAACGACATTGTTCCTCTGGTTTGCTGGTCTCACTGTTATGATGAGGTTGCGGCTGTTTGCAATCATCATATCCGTTACTTGATCCAGACTCTTCCCTGAAACTTCTATGCCGTTAACTTCTAAAACTTCATCATTAACGGCTAACAGTCCTGTGCTTTGAGCCAGACCTCCCGGGACAAGTCTGGATATAAAGATCCCTGGGACCTTCTCTAAGCCATGTGGCGTGACCCTGACACTGGAGCCATCCCGGATGTAGAATCCTAAGGGTTTCTCAGTGCCGTATTTGTACAGACGGACCCTACGATGCGTTTCTGGGAGAATATCCACGTCTATAATGGAAGACACAGGTCTGAAGTCTTGGGGCATACTAATGACTATATGAGGCTTTTTCCTGTGGTTGTCAGGACGCAATACATTGGTTAAAACATTCTTCTTCTTTGTTAGTGTGTCTGTACCAAAGGCACTGTAGTCTGCTTCTTCTGTTTAAAAATAAAATAAAATAATTATAGAAATGCTGTGAAAACACCCATTTATCTGCAGTTGAATCTGTACAGAAAGGATAATTAAAATGTATTTGGTACATAAACACACTAGTTAAACATTAGCTTATTCTAATGGGATCAAAATGTAGTGCAGAAGATACGCTATATCAGAAAAAAAACACTAGGTGGCCCTCTCAAGTACACATAAAATTACCCAATGTGCATGTTAAATATAAAAACGCTCAATAACTATGAAACAACATGAACCATGGCCAAATGAAATTCTGGAAAGTTTTGCAAACACATTCTTTTTTTTTAAAATATATTTTTATTGATTTCAGAGAGGAAGGGAGAGGGAGATAGATAGAAACATCAATGATTAATCATTGATCAGCTGCCTCCACCCCACACAGGGGATCAAGCCCAGAACCTGGGCATGTGCCCTGACTGGGAATAGAACCATGACCTCCTGGTTCAGAGGTCAACACTCAACCACTGAGCCACACCGGCCAGGTGCAAACACATTCTTAAACCAATTACTTAAAATGCATTTTGCCCTGTTTAATGGCACAGCTGCTCTTCATTCCACAGTTTTTCTTCATGTCCTGTAGGAATTTGCCAGAGTCATGGTTTTTAGGTAAAAATCTTCCCATTTTTAAATGCCAACACCCAGTTAAACAACAACAAAAACCTATCTGAGTTAAATAACACCCGGGGGTTGAATTCATTCTTCAAGCCAACAATTTATAATCTCTGAGGTACATTAAGGGAAAACAGGGCACCTAAAACCAGGTATTCTTAGATCACATAGATCAAGGAAGACCAGCCATAAACAAAGCATCTCATCAGAGAATGAGAGGTAGAAAAGGAAATGAAATTAATAGCAGGCACACGAGTTGAAATCCCATTTCAACTAAAATAAAGGCAAAAGGCCCCCCCCAAAAAACTAGTTCAAAATCCTAGTGTCGGCTACTGCTACAGAGAATAGTAACATCACCGTTTGTCCAAGGCTTCAATTTGTATTCTCTCCTGTGACCCTCTGCCACCCCCCTCACCCCCCAGCACACACACACTGATAACTATTATCATCATTACTTTATAGATTAGGAAATGATGGGGACATAATAAGTTAGAGAGAAAAGACTAGACCCAGGAGTTCTTTCTAGGCCAATACCTGACACATTCATACAATGAATGTTAAGTATCAACTGTGTCAGAGTATAGAGAACTTCGGCATTTTTTTTTCCATGCTACTTGAACATCTTCAAAAGCTAGTTTCAGAGAAATGTACAAGACTAGGGGTACTTAATTATTTTGGCATTTCCGCCCCCCCTCCACCCAGGATAATTTTGTCCTCGTTTATAGATAAAATATTTAGACTGGGTTCTAACAGAGACAGAAATTTATAATTTGGCTGTGGAAATAAATTCATTGACACAAAAATCTTTTTGGCAAAATTTGGCCAAAAAAATCTAACAATCATCTTCTAAATGTGTTTTTTTCAAAATTACATATTTTCATTTTAAAACAATCAATTGAGAAAACCCACCTAATATAAGAAAAATTCCAGTCCATACAAACTGCGAACAAAATTAAGTTGCCTACATACCTATTCATGGGAAACCTGATCCCAAACCCCTCAAATCTGCATAATTTGGCATTGCATCCTGACCCTGTTTGAATGCTCTCTGCTAAATTCTCAGAAGCAATATGCCCCTGTACAAAGGCACCTTTGTTCTCCCATCTAGCTAATCAGTTTCCAGCCACTGGGAAAAAATATTTTGGCAGAAAGCCAGGGTGCAGGGTGTTAGTTTAAAGTGTAAAGGTGAATGTCCACAGGGAGTAGGAGTTCACTTTCTACCTGAGTATGTATATCAAAGCACTGAACTCAGACTGTGATGGGAAGTTTGGAAATTTGGTTTATAGCAACCTTCCACTTGTATAAAGCCAGGCTTACTCAACAGTACATGATACCGGCTTATAGAGCAGCACCTCCCTTACCCCAAGCCTGCCCCTCAGCAGACAATCTCAGCTAACAGGAACGACAACGAGCCACCTGCAAAGGCCACTGAACTGCCAAGGATGTCTCACTTCTGTCCACACAAAAAGTTCCTGTGCTTTACTTACCGAGGAGCCCTGCAGGCCCTTAGTCCGTAAACATTAATTCTGAAAAGCCTGGTTATCTCATTCCTTAGCTCACAGAGAGTCAAAAGTTACAGAGTGAGAGGTAAGGGTCCACTAGTGAGTGGCAGACACAGATACAAGAAATAAAAGCCTACAGTGGATAAAAAGCAAATCTTGGGGGGGCGGGGGGTGAAGCATCAGCATCCTTTTATAGTAACAAAATAGGAACAGTTCATGTTAGAGCCATTAAGAAAGTTCAAGATTATGACTTGTTTGAAGTTCAGCAGGAAGACAGGTAAGAATGAGATGATTTTTGAAATTGTAATGTAGGGGCTGTAAACCTTCTTCTGTAAAGAGCCATACAGTAAATATTTCAGGTCCTGGAGGTCACACGGTTCCTGTTGCAAAAGCAGCCATAGGCAGACCATAAAGGAATGAGCTTGGCTGTGTTCCAAGGAAAACTTTATTTACAAAACAGCCAGCAAGGCTTAGTTTGCCAACCCTTGTTCTAATCCAAAATGGTTAAATGAAACAGATCTGGCAACTTTACAAAGATTAAACATCACTTAAAGCGATATTCAAATTCTGTAGATCCCTTCACTTCCTAATAAGAAAAATCAATCACCAAATATTAAGAAGTATCTCGTATGTGGTTCAGCATTGTTTTCTGGGTCATAGATCCAGTGAACAAAACAGATAAGGTGCTTGCTTTCATGGTGCTTATAGTCTAAAGGAGGAGATGGCAATTAATTTCAAATAATTTAATTATTACAAAGGTGCTAAGAGCTGTGATGTACACTGTGCTGTGCAAGTATGTAAATGAGAACCTAGCATGGTGCACAGGAAAGGAAAGGCTTCGTCAGGAAAGTAAGGATCACGCTGAGACTAGTTAATCAGGGAAGGACATTCCAGGCATAGAATACAACGAATAAAGAGAGGAGCAGGATGGAGGTAGGGGAAGGAGTCCAATGCACAGTCACGCACCGCTTAACAGGGATATGTTCTGAGAAATGCATCGTTAGGCAATATCATCGTTGAGCGAACATCATGAGTGACTTACACAAACCTAGATGGTATAGCCTACTGCACACCTAGGCTAGCTACATGTTCTAGCCTAGTGCTCCAGAGCTACAACCCTGTACAGCAGGTTACTGCATAAAACTACACAAGATTAAATCAAGCACAAGAGAAAATGATGCAATCAAGAGACATGAGCCTTAGCTGGTTTGGTTCAGTGGACAGAGCATCGGCCTGCGGACTGAAGGGTCCTGGATTCGATTTTGGTCAAGGACACATGCCCAGGTTTGCAGGCTCGATCCCCAGTAGGGGGCATGCAAAAGGCAGCTGATCAATGATTCTCTCTCATCATTGATGTTTCTATATCTCTCTTCCTCTCTGAACTAAATAAATTTTTTTTTTTTTTTTAAAAGAGAGAGAGACATGAGATAGGGATGCTGCCGGTGTTAACAGGGCCTACTGTTTTCAGCAAACTTTTTTTGTGAATAAGTACAAAGAGTAAACTCTAAAATAACAATGAAAAGTATAGTACATATGTAAACCTGCAACAGTCTTTTATGATCATAATCAGGTATTAAGTGCTGTACATAATTGCATGGGCTGAACTTTTATAGGACTGGCAGTGCAGTAGGTCTGTTTACCAGCATTGCCACAACTGCATGAGGAATGTGATGCACTCCCACCTTACTATAGCCACAACATCGTCACTAAGCGATAGGAATTTTTCAGCTCCTGTATTCTAATGGAGCACCATATATGTGGTCGAATTTGTTGACAGAAACCTCATTATGTGGCCCACAGACTGTAGTGAGGTTAAAGGGTGGCTGGGGGTGAGGGGGCGGGGAGGAGAAGGAGGAGTCCAGAGCCAAGTCAGAAGCAGCCAGGGGCCAGGCAGACCAATGGGGACTTCAGGGAAGTGTTAAGGATTATGGGCTTCGGCCTCAGGGCAACAGGAAGAAAACCAAGGGTTTCAGTTTTTCTCTAAAGCTCTGGCTTCGAGGTGGACAATGGACCTGAGAGGAGATAGGAGGCTGTGCAGTGGTTTAGAATGGCACCTGGCCTGAAGCAGAGGCAATGGAGATAGGGCAAAACACCTGAAAAATAATTAGAACACAGTTTTAACAGGCTTGGTGACTAAGAAAAACAGGTATGTGTCGAAGGTGGCTCCCAGGTTTCCATCATGAGAACTGGTGTCATATTCTGAGATGTTACTCCACAATTTCCTCTTTTCTTTTCTCTCTCTATTTTATTTAATGTTTAATTTCTGGGGCCATACCTTTTGTTAAACTGAATGGGTTTTTTTTTACAACTTACTATTACAATGTATATACCTTAGACATTTCTAAATTAAACCCTGATTCATTAAAATATAATCTTAAAGTCCATTTGCAAAATAATGTCCACTGTACAGGTGTCGGGGCCACAAGGCCATGTCCTAAGTGAGGGGATGCTTAAAGCAAGGCCCTTCTAGAGAGTCCAACAAACTCCTCTGAATAAATCCAAGATGCAGACATATCTGTCTAATGTCACACAAAAACAGGTGGTGATACATACAGCAAGAACTGTGGTGTGCACATTCTGATCAGATCTGGCAAGGAGTCTCTGCATTTCAACAGACCCCAGACTTGGCTGATCACCATGACTGGCTGGGAAGTTTTTTATTTTTTTTAATACACATTTCCCTGGCTGTATTCCAAACCTACAGGAATAACCTGGGTATTTTTTAAAGGTACAACCTTAGGATATTTTCTAATATTGTTTGCCGTACAATAATAATCTAAACAACAAGAGGAGGAAAACTACTCTGTACCTTCTCTTCCCCTCCCCCAAACAAATGATGATACTCTAAACTCCAGTGGGGGTGGGGGCTGGGAAAAGATCTGGAAATCCTCTCTGTGAAAATAAACTTTTAAGATATCAGGTTTTTTGTTTTGTTTTTGCTTCCATGATAACAGCCCTAGAAATGGAGTATGGGGTTTTTCTTCTAACAAATTATTACAAAATATAAAACTTTTCATTCCTATCTTCAAGTTCAGGCTATTAAGTAGCTTATGCATTCAACCCTGAGCTTTCACTTCAAAGACACTCTGAATTCCAGATCTTCAGAGGGTAGTTCATCCGATAACGATGGGAGGGTGTGGCCCTTTAGGGGTGGTCAGAAGAAACCCTTCTGAGAACATGATCTGTGCTAAGATCTGAAGGATGAAGAGGCAGCTATGGGAAGAGCTAGAGGGAAATCTTTCTTAGAAGAAAAAGCAAGTGCAAAAGCAGAGACAGCAACAAAGTCTGAGGGACAAGAAGCCAGTGTAGCTGTGATGAGGGAGGAAGAACTGAGGAAGATGAACAGGCAAAGGCCAAATGAGGAAGGAGTTTCTTTTGGATGCAATGAAAAGCCAGTTCAGGGTTTTAAGCAGGAATGAATCAACCAACTTCCTATTCATTTTTTGCTTAAGTCATGTTTGTATTATATATATATATATATATTATTTATATATATATATATATTCCTCACCTGAGGATATTTTTTCCATTGATTTTTAGAGAGAGTGGAAGAGAGGGAGGAGGGGGGAGAGAGAGAGAAAGAAAGAAAGAAAAATCAACATGAGATTGACACATCAATTGGTTGTCTCCCACACGCGCCTGACAGGGGATCAAACCTGCAATCAAAGTACGTGCCCTTGATTAGGAATTGAACCCATGACCCATCGGTCCTTGGGCCGATGTATTAAACCACTGAGCAAAACAAGCCAGGGCTTAAATTTATATATTTTTTAAAGACTTGTCTGTTGAATGGACTACCTATTTCTAAGCCAAACTCTGAGACTATTAATTGTATTGGATGGTTATCTCTATGACATAGAAAAGTTTTGTTCACATAGAAACATTTAAAAAGGAAATAGCAGAAGATAACCATCCTTAAAAGATGTCAGGACTAATTAATCCCATGATCACATAAGTGTTACAAATCCAGTAGCAAAAACATGTGGTGGTATAATCCAACTCATATAATCTTTCTAATGAAGGGAATAATTTGTCAGGCGGCAGCGGTTTAAAAATAGTCATTTTTACATTTGAATACACATTCCAGAGAGCAACTAAATTTTTAGTGAAAATTGCAACTGCTAACAAGAAAGGCCTACTATCTAACAATTATTTAAATTATTCTACTCAAAATGACAAATTCCACTCAAATGTTTTGTCCTTCTCTCCTCTACTGCAGTTCTTCTCTAACATTCTATACATAGTTTTCTAAGGTCTTTATTTACCATTTCTAATTTCCTAACACGGTTGAAACTCACCAGCCAGATAAGCTTTTCTGCCTTAAAACCAAACCAATTTTCTCTTAAGTCCATTCCTCTTCCATATTCTGCTGCTCCTCCAATTCATCCCAACAGCCAAATTAATCTCCTAAAGTAATACTCTAATTGTACCACACCCCTGTTATCTACAAAATCCATCTGGTGGGGGGGTGGGTAGGGAAAATTGTGTTTGTTAATATTTTGTAAACAGTCAAGTGATAAAGATATAAGTTACGCTTGGCAGGTTATTCTGTTGGTGGACTTTAGTTCCTCCAAACCCAGAAAAGCTAACATACATAATCAGTGGAATTTCAAAGCCCTGGGAGTGGTCCCATGCTTATCAACTGATTGGAAAGAAAGTTTCATCTTCAAGGGTAATCCCTACCATTCTGTTTCTGGGTTGGTTTACAAACACAGCAAGGCTTTAATTATCCCACCAATACAGTGCCTGCTGCTTCCCTGCTAGCTTTCTAAAGCTCTTCCTTTACCAAAGACAAAGGAATAAATGGCGTACACCCTGCCCATCTGCAGACAGAGACACACACATGAAGGAAGACACAAAGTTAAAAAAATAAAAACTTAGGACTCAAAGACATTTAAAAACATTTGCAATATAAAGTGGCTACTTCAAATGTTCTTTTATAAGACAAATATCAACATTTATATTCCTCCAAAATAATGAGTTACTATCTAATTTTCCAGATGAGTAACTACTAATTTGCTTTCTGTGAACAATATCCTAAAAGAGAAAGGAAAGAAAACAGTCTCTGGATGCCTGCCTACTACATGCCAGGGGCACTGTACTTAGCTCTTTCAATCCTCCTAGTGATCCTATGAGATAATATGCCCATTCTATAGAAAAAGACATTGAGACCCAGGAAGGATAAATAGCTTTCCGTTAGGTATCTATTAAGTACAGCACTTGAAAGCTGGTTGTCACCAAAAAACTAGAATGTTTCTCTGACTCCAAAGTCATACTCTTTCTACCACATCTTCCAGAATGAACAAAATTTCATTCATTAAAGTGAAGATTCAAGAAATTCTGAATTTCTATTTTTAAAAACCTAAGAGGGTTATAATTAAAGTAATTAAAACCACAAACTTTCTGCCCTGGCCAGGTGGCTCAGTTGGTTGGAGCATCATCCTGTATATCAAAAGGCTGTGGGTTCAATCCCTGGTTGGGGCTACAGAAGGCAACCAATCGATGTTCTCTCTCACATTGATGTTTCTCTCTCTCTAAAATCAATAAGCATATTATTGGGTGAGGATTAAAAAAATACAAAAACAAAAAACCCCCACAAATTTTCTAAAGTACACTATTGAAGTGTAAAGATAACCATTAAACCAGTAATACTGAAAATGTTTTAAACTCACTTGTTGCTTAATATGGTAAGATTCACAGAAAATGTCTATTCAGTAAGTTTGTGGCAAAGTCTGTGTATCCTATCAATGAGAAAAATAAAACCACTTCTATTTGTAAAACAATTTTTGTAAACAGTGGTACTTACCTTTTTTTTGTATAAAAATCCTAAGCAGTGGATTGGCCGTTGAAACAGCTTTGTGATAATTATCATCGTTATTTATAGGTAGTAAGTCTCCATGGATGTCTGCGTAGCCTACTAAAACATCAACATTTGGGATCTTATGAACATGTTGCAGTAATCCGTAAAACTCCTCAAATTTTCCCGGTTTTGATCTTTCCAGTGAAAAACGACGAAATTCAGCTCCAAACTATAAAGACAAAAAATGTATTAATTTTAAAAAGTAACAGGACTCAATTTTAAAATGCATGCCACAGAAAATTATCAGGCTTATTATTTCTCTTAATAAAGAAGATAGTTCCAGTGACACAGTCTATTGTCAGAAACCTCATCATCTGGAGATAAAATAACATAAGAAAGGCACAGGGATGTGCCTTCTTGGTGCTGTATCTCTGAAGGGCAATCACTTTAAGAGATGCAGGTTTACCTCAATGCCCGGGCACCCAGGCCGAATTGGGGACTGTCCTCTCACACCCTGTCTGCAGCCCAGATCCTGAAAGCAGCACTCTCCTCACTCAGGCCAGGGGGTAAGAGGTGCCCAAGTCTTTATTTTGACCATTAACAAAAAGCATCTAAGTTTCTTCCCCCATAAAAGGAATTGCTATTTCACAAAAGTGGCAAGAATGAACAGAAACAGGTACAAAAAGTACTTTGAGCTTCTTGGCATTTAAAATATGATACAAATGGAGGCACAGTATTTAAGAAATCAGTCTAGAGATAAGCATCTTCCTTGTTATTATTATTAAAAAGCTTTATTAATACGTCAAATATATGTCCTACAACTACCCAGGAACACAAGAAGTGTTTACATGCTTGGCATAGGGCTAGACCCTAGAGATTGAAAGGCTCAGGCCTACGTGAGCTTACCAATTAGTGGATAAAGGGAATAGTTACATCAGAGAGGTATTAAGGGATCATACCACCAGGGAGTGAATGACACCTCTACCAGGCCCAATATTTATCTCCACAATTCTGATTCTCAGGTCTGCTTCCCTATGCTAGAATCACACCTCTGTTCTCCAAATGCTGAATTAGTCAAGTGGCCCTTATCCAACACTAAGGACTGAGTTCATCTAGTCCATGAACAACAGGATCTATAGCACTTACTATGGGACTAGCATGGCATTGCTCCCCAAATGTGGAAACCTAGGAAAGGTTAATCAGCCTGGCTGGTGTGGGTCAGTGGTTGAGCATCAACCTATAAACCCAGAGATCATGCTCAATTCCCAGTCCGGGCACATGCCAGGGTTGGGAGCTCCATCCCTAGTGTGGGGCATGCAGGAGGCAGCTGATCGGTGATTCTCTCTCATCATTGATGCTTCTATATCTCTCTCCCTCTCCTTTCCTCTCTGAAATCAATAAAAATATATTAAAAAAAAAAAGGTTAATCAGCCTTCCTCAAAAAGGTGTACCCAGCCACACACGTGGAAAATGCTACATAACTGTAGTCACACTCTTAGGGGTTACTGTGGAGACCAGAGAGTAAAAGTTCAGTTAAGTCCTGCAGTTGATTAAAAAATTTTTAAAGCAAATGTTTGCAAATGACTTTGGTCAAGATGGTGGCCTAAGTAAACAGGGTAAGCACCTTCTCCCACGACCGAATCAAAATTACAACTAGCGCTAGCCAGTCTCGCTCAGTGGATAGAACTTAGGACGGAAGGGTCCAGGGTTCGATTTCCAATCAAGGGCGTTTGCCTTGTTTGCAGGCTCGATCCCCACCCGGTCGGTCAGGGTTTGTGTGCGAGGCAACCAATCGATGTGTCTCTCACATGGATGTTTCTCTCTCTCTCTGTCTCTCCCCCTCCCGTCTACTCTCTAAAAATCAATGGAAAAATATCCCCTGGGGAGGATTAACAACAATAGCAATAAAATTACAACTAAACTACAGAACAACCATCATTCAGAACCCCCTGAAATCTAGCTGAATGAAGTCCTACAACTAGGGAATTAAAGAAGAAGCGACATCAAGACTGCTCTAAAAGGAAGGTATCATACCCTAGAGTCAAGCTCTGGAAACAGACTGAAAAGGCTTGAATGTAGCAACTATATTCCAGAACTACAAACTATGGGAAATAAGGAAAACAAGGATATCTTCAACTAAAAGCTCTACCAGAGAAGCCATCATGTCACAAAACTGAATCATGGTGCAAGGAGGTATCTGCGCATCCCTTTTCTGCACTGAATTTCAAATTTTTGGAACAAAGCAACACCCAACCACCATCATCTGACTCCCTATGAACTATCAGTTAGATAAGGCTAAAAGGTTTCCACCACTGATTATCTCTCCCCCCGCCCCCCCCCCCCCCCCCCCGCCCCCAGCCCCGGAAAAAATACCATTTAGCCCTATCGGATTTGGCTCAGTGGATAGAGCGTCGGCCTGCAATCTGAAGGGTCCCAGGTTCGATTCGGGTCAAGGGCACGTGCCCAGGTCGAGGGCTCGATCCCCAGTGTGTGTGTGTGTGTGGTGGGGGGGGGGGGGGAGGTGTAGGAGGCAGCCAATCAATGATTCTCATCATTGATGTTTCTATCTCTCTCTCCCTCTCCCTGCCTCTCTGAAATCACTAAAAATATATTTTAAAAAATATCATTTAAATGGTTTACATTCAATATATAAGCATCTGAATATTATAAAAAACCCCAAAAAAACAAATGTTTGTCAAATGTGCTTGACCACTGAACTCATTTTTCCTCTAAATAGCTATTATGAGTAAGAAATACTAATGCACCACTAAGACAGCCTTAAGCACCCTGCAGACAAAGTTCCTATCAGAATAATTTGAGGTTACAAATGTGTCAATTCATTTTTCCAAGGACCTTATGGGTATCTGGAGTCACAGCTCTTACTCGATGAAGTTCATCTGCCTTGCTTACCCACGCTGCTCACTATTTTACACTAAAACTCACCAAAACCACCTATTACCTCTAATAAATAATTAAAAAATTTCCAAAATACATTCCTGAACCATAAACACTAACACTTGTCAAGAAATACAAGGTGACTCATATTCAGGGCTCTCAAAAAGTTTAGTCACACCTTCTCATTTCAAAGTAAATAAAAACTCGGGAACACCCTTCATATCAGAGTTAGTCTTATGATGTTATCAAAAGTCATAGTTTCTCCTTCATTTCTTTATTCTGGTATCACAACGTAAAGTTCCTAGGGCTTTGATTCACCCCAGTGTTTATCACTTCCCATGATCCAGAAATGGGAGTAACATCTATCTAATCACTGAATATTTTAGGGCTTCAGTGCTTTTGCTAAAGCTACTGGATGAAAATTCTTTGCTCAACATTTTCTTCTCTCGCTTAAATGTTATGAAAAAAACAATAGAAAACTGTATGGCTCACAGTAGATGTGCCCTTTGGCAAATGTTAGCAGGAAAAAAAGAGAAATTGTTATGCTTCTTGCATCAGAACAATAGGATTAAGAGAACTTTTTTACTACATAAAAACAAAACATGAAGGTAGAGATAAAATTAAGACCAATCAACAACTATTCATTATATAAACCATTTACAACTTTTTTAGCTTGGTCTAATTTGTTTTGATTACCCAGAATGTGAATCAACACCCTTCTCCTAGCATCTGTTGGTACATTCTAGAAATGCAAACTTAATTTTAATATTGTTTGTCCATGAATAATAATTAGGAAATGTACAGCTCAAAGACTGCTCCAAGGTTATTAAAGGACACCACCTTGATTATTGATTAAGAACTTTCCCAACTCCGGCGAAACAGGAAGATAAATCAGTTACCAAAGAAAAGTCACATGGTAGCTGGTATCACAATTTAACTATAGTTATATCTGCAATATTCATTACTTTACTTGTACCATTTTTCCCTTCCATGAGCAAAGATGATAAAGTTGACACTGTTTTCTATGAAGAACAAAGAGATCCTGAAATGTGGGTTTACACATCACCTAGCTGTGGTCACAACCTAACTTCTCAGGGATCATTTTTGTAAAAAGCCATACTACCACTAAAGCAGTGAAAAGGAAAACATCTGTCCAAATATTTTTAAATGGTAAAGGTGACAGGTGTTTTATTTGATCCATTAAAGATAAATGTATCAACCATATATATTTGAAACACAAGGTGTCACATTAGTAACAGAGCTTATACCGTGCCTATTTATCAACAGCTAGTATGACAGTGGGATGACACTTCATTCCCTGCAGGTTCTCAGAATGCCTTGGTTCTATCTGAGACACAGTTCACTAAAAGTGCAGTATGGCAGGTCCCATATATAACACTAGTATAGGTTAGACGTAAGTATGGGAAAGATTCACAAATCAGAGAAAGCCTGAAATTCCAGTCCCCAAGAGCTCAAGGTTTCCTGGTCTCGGGAGATCAATTACTGTTTGGTTGTATTTATCAGCGTACCTAGAATTCCTACTCATTTTCTCCCTGTGACCAAAAAAAATTAAAGACTTGCTACCATTAGGACCATAAACTGAATTTTAAGATCATGCAATATTGGGTTTTTCTTTTTTTAACCTCAACACCCACAAAACCATACTAGATTTATAACAGAAATGCCCTTAGAAGACTCAACCACTGGGCAGCTATCAGCCACGACCACTGCTATACACACTGCTAGAGGAAAAGTTTTCTGTTTTAAATCATCTCAACCCTTAGTCCAAGCATGTGTCACTTCCATTTGCCACGGCAGCTCCTTGGGGGTCACAGGGAAGACACACGCCTTACGTTGCTCTAATTACATTTCGATTCTTAGGAAGCAGCCAGGCTTCTGAAACTAGCAGTTTGCCGACCACTGGCCTATCCTGATACATGAGTTAACTTTCAGAGAACACTGTAAAATGATGTTAAAAATGAATTTAGATATTCTTGATGTGACTATGTCAGTTACAACAACTTACAGAACTTCGTCTATCAACTCTAGATAATAAAAAGCATTTACCCACAGGCTCCGGGAAGCTTTCCTTCCCCTCCTTCGCCTGCATTCGAAGTAGTCTTACACTCACCGATGCTTCATTATTTCTGAAGTTGATGCGCTTTTACTTTTTCCTACCCTTTTACGTGTTTTGGTCTTCCCGATTCTATTTCCCATGTGTCTGGGCCCAGCCAGTGCCCTCTCTTTTTTTTTCTATAAAGCTCTAAGGTTACTCTATAAAAAGGCTCTAAGGTTTTTGTCATAAAAGCAGAGCTTGGCGAAGTCGTAACCTTTCGAAGCCCCTGTCTTCTGGGAGAATGACACTAGATTATTTAAGCTCCTTCTGGCTCTGCAACTCATGAGAACGTTCCCGTGGCTGCCGATCACCTTCAAATTCCAGCTCAAAACCTCCTTTGGAAAGCATTCCCTAACTAATCCCTACAGACTACCCTGCTCAGGGAGCCTGGAAATGTAGGAATTCAGTAGATACCGAAGTAATTATCAGCAGATTGGCATACCGTTGGTCAAGAATGAAAAACACTTGATGTGAGAAGGTGGCGTGATGGAATGAAAACAGCATCCAGACTCAAACTGTGGAGTGCTACTCAAACGAAAGGTGATCGTGTCCATGTTACAGACTCAGTGCATACCCAAGTCAGTGCCAGGAACGTCCCGAGCAGGAAGCAAAGCCAACTTTCAAAGGGTTATGTAGTTCGCTGGGCTCCCTCTTCACCACCCCATGCACCCCTGAACCACAGAAGGGGGTAACATGTTGTGACCGCGGGTGCTCCAAATACCTCTCACTCCCAGGCCAGGAGGTAGAATTCCCCCAAACGTTTGGAAACCGCTCTGCGCTCAAATGGCTTGGGTGTATCTTGGCCCTCACTCCCGTCCATGAGCAGGAATGAGACTGAAGGAACCAGACAAAGTGCTCCACTGGTCATCTACCCACCTGGGCCAGGAGCAGACACAACCTGCCCCCCCTCATCCCCCCGCCCTCTCCTTCTCAGCAAGTTTATTATCCACCATCTCCTGCCTCCAAATCCCACCACCGCGCCTCTCGCCGACCCAGACGCCCGGGCGGCTCCTCAGGCCGTCCCTGACCAGTCCCTGGCCTCCCCCAGGCCCCCGCTGCCATCAGGACGGCCGCTCCGCCCCGCCAGGGCCCCGCGCACCTTGCTCTTCACCTCCATGGTGCCCAGGCAGCCGCTGCCCGCCCCGTGCCGGTGGCTGCGGTTCATGCTGAGGCCGGGCCCCGCGGCGGCCTCCGGCAGCCGGGCCGCCCCCCAGGAGCGCGGGGAGAGAGTGCGTGGCCGGAGGGCTCTGGACGTGGCTGCGGCCGGGAGCCTCCTCACAGGCACCTGCAGAGGGGCGGCCGCGGCTCGAGTCCCCGCGCAGAGCTCCGCTGGGCGGCTCCTCACGCGGCGAGACCGAGGGTGGGACTGGCCGCGCGGCCAGCGGGGACGCGACTCCCTCCCTCAGGGCCTTGGCGGCACCCGCGACGGAGGGGGCGGAGGGGGTAGAGGGGCGGAGCAGAGGCGACGGGCTCCGCAGCCTCGCGCTCGGCCGCCTCCCCCGCGAGCCCGCGCGCGCGCACGCGAGCTGGGCGGGAGGCGCGGCGCGCGCGCTCACCTGCAGCCTCCTTAAAGGCCTCGGAGGCTCGCGCTCCGCCCACACCCAATAGGAAGCGCGCACCTGCGCCCGCGGCGCCAACCAATCGGTACACGTCTTGCAGGGCGCATGGGCGGGCCACCTTCTAGAAAATCCCGCCCACCGCAGCGCGATTGGCCTCGCGCTGCGAGGGCGGGGCGGGTCACCTGAAGCCCTGGGCCTCTCTGACCCAGAGGGAGAGTTGGAAAGCGCATGCACCCGCCCTGTGGTTTCCGCCCCGGGAAGGCCAGCCGGAAGCGCGAGCGCACCTGGAGACGAGCTGGGGTGGGTGGGCCTTTTGCGCACGCGCGGGCGCGGGCCGGGTTGCCCAGGCCGGGGTTGAAGCTCGCACCCCGCTGGGGGATATAACGTGCCGCCGGGTGCGTCGTCCAGGGGCGGGTGGGTTTCACCTGCCCCTCCTGCTAGCCAGCACTTTGGGATGCTGCAGCCTGAAACAACGTCCCTCCACCACCCATTTGCGTTCTTTAGGTGTCAGGCTGCAACTCTGGTTGCAAAATTCAAGTTTTCCCGCTTCTACCACAGTTACGGGGGGAGAAAGAACCTTGGGGTTTTTCTGGTTTGGTTTTGTCCGTAGAGACTTTCTGCGATCCGTCAGGTCCTAGGGGGTAGAATGGGTGCCTGGAGGGAGGGAACGTGGGCTGAGGCCCGGGATGGCCCTCGCAGGTCTGGCCTCCCTCCGCATTTCTCCTAGACAGGCCCTCCACGGCTTTTTTTCTTTTCCTCCTTTTTCTTTCTTTATTTTAATGTCTTGAGGTCTTCCTCTCCCGTCCTCCAGCCATTTCTTGGCCATTTGCTGTTTCTACCAATAACAAAAGATTGACTCCTATCCAAATGCCCTAGAGTCCGTTTCGCCTCACAGAGACCCTGTTTAGCTTTGGCCGCGATGAGGAGGTGAGGAGACCCCCAGATCCTTGCACCCACCTGCAGAAGGGCTCACTGTGGGATTACTGCTCAACAAAGAGCTGTTGAGCCCTCTCCTGAGCTGGGCCTGGGCCCGCAGGCGGGTGTCGAACCTGGAATGGCCAAGGGTAGCTGGTTAGGATGTTTCATTCCACCTGAGTCCTCAGGGCCTTCCTCCCTCATCTCACATCCCTCCTAACACCTTGCACACCTCCATGCCAGCATGTGACTCACAAGGTGCAGTTTTCCTGTGTGAGTGTAATTCACTTCTGCCCTGGATGAAAGCTGTGGGAAGGCAGAGACCACATCGGCTTTGTTCATTGTTGAGCGTGTAGCATGGGACCTGACTCCTGGCAAGTGCTCAGATAGGTCTTTGCTGGGTGCTGGTGCTGAGGGAGTGTGTTTTCTCCATGCTAACTTGCCCCACCTGGCTTCAAAGGTGAAAACCCCATCTTTTCCCCTGAGGGGTTCAGGTCACCAAATGCTTGTGGGGGAATATAAGGTTTTTGTAGCCATTTGGGGTGGCAGTACAGGTGGAAAGGATACCATCCCAATAAGGCTGCCTTCTCCACCCCTGTTCATACTAATAAGTACCTACTCTGTGACTCAAGCTGAGCTGGAAATGAAGCATGCTCCTGTGATGAGGCGTACGATGGTTTGGTCTCAAGACCCCTTACTACTCTTAAAAATTACAGAGGTCCCCTAGCCAGTTGGGCCCAGTGGATAGAGCGTTGGCTTGCAGACTGAAGGATCCTGGGTTCGATTCCAGTCAAGGGCACATACCCTGGTTTCAGGCTCGATCCCCAATAGAGGGTGTGCAGGAGGCAGCCAATCAATGATTTTCTCTCATCATTGATGTTTCTATCTCTCTCTCCCTCTCTGAAATCAGTAAAAATATATTTAAAAAAATTACAGAGGCCACCAAGCATTTTATTTATATGTGTTATGTCTTTCAATATTCATGGTATTAGAATGAAAAGTGAGAAATGTTTAAGACACAAGAATACACAAGCACACATTCCAGTAGTCATCAGGGTGATGATATCATCACATGACATGTCCCTTCTAGAAAACTCCATTGTATACACAAGGAAGGTGACAAGAGCAAATGACATCACAATATTGAGAAAATAGTTTGGGCTTTGAGAATCCCCTAGCAAGGTCCCAGGGACCCCACTTTGAGAACCGCTGACTACAAAACATGCCACAACCTTTAGGGGTCTCCATCTCAGCTGTCACCCTCCTCTCCCCAGTTGCCAGGGCCACACCCTGGGAGCAAGAGCCCCAGCTTTGTGTGAGTGATTGTTGGGTGGTTGAGCTTTATTGCTGTTATCGGTACTGATTTATCTGGCCCTTTTAAAAAGGAAGTTTGTGGGTGCCAACACACCTGCGTGGGCCCTGCATTCCTGGAGATGTCGTCACATCCTCTCTCCCCTCCCCCAGGGTGTGGCATCCCTCTTTACTTGGACTTTCCTTTCTAGAAGGGAGAGCCAGGCCAGAGCTCCCTGGATCTCCTGAGCAGAATGAGCTCGGAGGCCTGCCTCACAAGCACGCCTGGGCTGTGTGAGGGAGGAATGTGGAAAATAGTTAGACTTTGATAAAGGCGCCGTGGAGGAGGGGAACCCTGTCATCCTGAGAGCTGTTAGGACCACACGTTTGTTCACGGGGCCTGAATTTCAGCCTTTCTCCAGAAACATGAAGCCCCGAGAAAAACACACAGAAGGGCTTATATCTGTTTCTTTGGTTTGAAGGCTGAATCCTAATCTCATTTCTTTCCATCATCCCTCCCCACCCCCAAATCCTGGAGCTCAAGCTGACCAAGACCTACATGTGGAATGAAAAGCTAGTCCCTTGCCTGGGAGAATTAGTACTCAGGGCGTTAGGAAGATAAAGTGAAGCGAGTGTATGACACGGACTCTATAAATTAATAGGTTCACAAAAATCATTGGTTGGGAACTGGCTACCACTGATTATCACACCCACATAGCTTCTGATCTCTCCAACCCATCTCCACCCCGAAAGGAGCTAGCGAGGGCTGTTACATTTCTGCTTTATCCTATCAAGACTTTCTGTCTTTAAGTTCTACAACTTAACACACGGTTGTGTTCATTTGGTGAAAAGAGTTTGTAATTTTCCACAATTAGTTTTACTGATTCGTTGTCATGCATAATGATACTTTTTTCTTTCCTTCTTCCTCCAACTTTTAGGAAAAAAAAAAAAAAAAGAGGTGGCAAGGAGTCATACATAATGGTGGTGAGGTATTTTTCAAGAAGTTTCTCTTGCCAGCTCTTTTTCTCCTTGATTGCTCAAGTTCCAGTTGATGGAGCTGGTTAATAATTCTTTGAGAAAGAGTTGAAGTGTATATTTATGAATCTCAGACTACTCACCAAAGCATTTTAAGCTCTTTAGCAGAGGTGGAATTAAGTCACATGATCTGTTTTCTGGTTAATAGCTTATAATACTTTAATTCTGTGTGTGTGTGTGTGTGTGTGTGTGTGTGTGTGTGTGCCCGCGCATGCGTGGATGCACACGGAGGGTGTGGGGGTTGGAACTCACAGCTCCAGAAATGATGGATTCTCCCCTGTGGCCTATAACAGGCTAGATGCCCTTCTAGGCAACATCACCGTCTTCGTGGGAGGCAGTATGTGCCAGGTACTGTGCATGAGCCCAACCTTTGAGGAGCTGACCTTTTCCCTCTCTGGACTCAATTTCTCCATCTGCAAAGGCAGGCGCCAGAATGAGATCATCTCCACAGTCCCTTCCAGCTCTCAACATTCTGCAGGACCCGGGGATAATGAAGATTGATCATTATTTCAACATTACCAGGGATAAAACTGGAAGGAAAAGGGTAATCTTTTCTTCAGGGTCAACAGGCAGGCTGCAGTCATCAGCTAAAATAGTCCAGTTTCTAGGAAGTGTTGGTGAAGATGATGAAAACTAACACTTAAGAGGGTCCTTCCAGGTGCCAGGCACTGTGCAAAGCTTTCCCGAGGATTATCTTAGTCACGTTTAAGCAGCAGCCGAAAGAGCTTTGCATTCGGAGGCACTCAGATCTTTAAAAAAAAAAAATTTAGGTGATGGATGCTAATTTGAACCCCTAGCTCTGCTCCTTGCTGGTTGGGTGACCTTGACCCTGTTCTCTTAATCGCTCGGAGCCTCAGAGTCCTCCTCTTTAAGAGGAGATGGCAGTGCCCATTGCATTGTTGCTGGAATCAGATAACAGCTTTGCAGAGCATCAAGTGTGATGCGAATATTAGTGTTTATTACTTGAAATAAAACAGAAATGTGTACTAAACTATTCTTTTTGTTTTCACACAGGGCAACCTTTTAATGGACATCTCTTAGATACGCTGAAAGTCAGCCTAGAGTCATTGATAACAGGACTCGCCAGATGCCTGTATTCAAATCCTGCCTCTGCCATTTCCTGGTTGGGTGACCTTGGGCAAGTTTTTAACTTATGTGATCCTTGGTTTTTCACATTTATAAAATGAGGCTTCTATGAGATTTACCTGTCTTAATTCACGTATAAAGCACTTAGAATAGGACTCAATACAGAGTCAGGATTCCATAAACGTTACCTTTCATTGTCATTATTGCTAATTATTTTTATTACCTACTGCCCTAATAGAATTAATTAATGAGTATTTAATAAAGCCCAGCCATGTATGTAACACTGTGCTTGACATGGAAATGAAGGATAACAAGAAAAGAGAATGAAGATATGATTCCTACTGTCTGGCACTTCAGTTACATAGAGATCGGCTCAGTAAACATTCCTTGACTTCCTACCAGGATCAGACAATTATGAATACGATACAGTTGTTGCCTCCAAGGAACTGTAGCTGAGAAGTCAGACGCACAGAGAGACGTCTTCTGGAAGTGGTGGGCACAGCAGGTAAGGATGTGGTGGGGTTGTTGGTGTTGACCACCCAGAGATCACATCTGGCTCTTCCACCAGCCAGCTGTGCAACTCTCTCTAAAGACCACTTTCCACAGGAATAAACGGAAGGTAAGTAATAGCATCTACCTTCTTTGAATTAACAGCTGTTCAGGGAGTGTCTGTGATGAGCCAGGCACTATGCTAGATGGATCCTGTAGTATAGAAGACAGAACAGAATCCCTGCCTCCTGGAGCTGACATCCCAGGGGAGAGAGAATACACCAATTATTTCATCAAAATATATAGTGTGTTCCTGTTAAAAGCCCTGGAGAGAACTTAAGCAGGGAAGGGGGATGGGGAGGCCTGGCTGTGAGGGGGAAGAGGGGGCAAGGTGTGGATGGAGAGAGAAATGTAAATGAGGTGGCAGGGATGGCCTCTCAGGAAAGCTGGAGGTTAGAAAATGATCCTCTTGTTTTTCCAGTTGCCCCCTCCCCTCTCCTCATTCTCAGGTTGGGGGGGGGGGGGGGGGGCTTCTAGGCAGGGCTCTGCTGGGGTGTGAGGACTAAAGGTGATAAAGCTCACTCAGTGCCTGGCACACAGCAAGTGCTCAGGAGACACCAGCTGCTGTTTTGAGACATTACTCAGTACAAGGCCGGGGTATGGGAGAGGTGGGTGGGAGCAGAGAGAATGACTAAGTCAGCCCAGGGAGTTCTGGAGTGTTTCAGGGGTGAAGTGACTTTGGTTAGAGCGAGGGCAGAAGAATGAGTAGGAGTTAGCTAGAGGCATTGGGGGAGGGGGGGCAGTGAGAAGGGGAGGAGGCATTCCAGGGAGAGGGAGCTTCCCAGCAGAGGTGTGTGGGGGGAGAAAGAACACGGTGTGTTCCCCGAGCCATTGAGTGGGGTGTGGGTGTGTGCGGGGTGGGGGTCCTCTCTGGAGATGGGGGCTGGAGAAGTAGGTGGGAACCAGATGACAATGAACTCAAAGGCCTTGGGGAGGAGGTTATGCTTTCTCCAGTTGGTGCTGGGAGAAAAATCTTTAAAACTGGGCAATAAAAGGATCAGATTTGTGTTTTCATAAGATCTAGCCAGGAGGTAGGCACTGGGGACAGCAAATTAATGAGTTTTGCAGGGAAGGGCATGATTAAATGGCAGAATAAGTGGTGTGGCCCATGAGACTTAGGGAGGAGGCAGGACATCCCTCCATTCATTTATTCATTCATTCAGCACATCTTTATGGAGGTCCAGCTATGTGCCAGGCACGGGCTAGATGCTGGGGCTGCTCTGGGGATAAGACCAGCTGGGAGGCGGGGCAGGGGAGTGTCACAAACAAGACTGCTTTGTGGTGGGGCAGGTAACTGAAAGGAGTGAAGAGGCAGGGAGGGGCCTGCGGAGGAGAGAGCTCCAGCCCCAGCCAGGCTCTCTGCCAGCTGGTGAGGCCTGCGGGAAGGCGTGCTTCACAGTGCAGGTCTGACTCTTTAGAGGAGACACTGACATTTTTAAGTGAAACTTTCTGGTTTTTAAATGATGACAACTGATCAAACAGTGCCGTGACTGAGAATAAGGAGAGAGAGAGAGAGAGAGAGAGAGAGAGAGAGAGAGAGAGAGAGAGAGGTGTTCTATTTAGGATGGGAAAGCTCTGAGGAGGTGATATTTAAGTGTTACAAGGTGGTAAGGTTGGTGACAAGGGAGAAGAGCATGTACTAAGAGTCCAGTAAGGGCAAAACTTGGTGTGTTTGAAGAATTCAAAGGAAGGCCGTGCCTGGAGCTTCTGGATGAAGGAGAAGAATGGCTCCAGGTGAACCTGAGGTGAGGTGGGCAGGGCCAAGTCATTGAGGAGAAGTTCATTGAGAAGCCATCTATACTAATAAAAGGGTAATATGCTAATTAGACCAGATGTCTTCTGGTCATCCTTCCGGACAAAGCCACAATGGCGGGGGCTGAGGCAGAGGCAGTTAGCGGCAATCAGGCTGGCAGGGAAGAGCAGTTAGGGGTGATCAGGTCGGCAGGGGAGCAGTTAGGGGTGATCAGGCCGGCAGGGGAGGGCAGTTAGGGGGTGACCAGGCCAGCAGGGGAGCAGTTAAGGGCATCAGGCTGGCAGGCAGAGGCAGTTAGGGGTGATCAGGCCACAGGAGAGCAGTTAGGGTGCAATCAGGCCGGCAGGGGAGCAGTTAGGGGCATCAGGCCGGTAGGCAGAGGCGGTTAGGGGCGATCAGGCAGGCAGGCAGGCAGGCAGGCAAGTGATTAGGAGCCAGCGGTCCCAGATTGCGAGAGTGATGTCCAACTGCCGGTTTAGGCCCCATCCCGGCAGTCGGACATTCCCCGAGGGGTCCCAGATTGGAGAGGGTGCAGGCCGGGCTGAGGGACCCCCCCTCCCGTGCGTGAATTTCGTGAACCGGGCCTCTAGTCTCTGAATAATTAGAAAAAACGTTAAGGCCTGTGGCCTTTGAGTCTAGACCCAGAAGAAGGAGGAAACGAAGAGATGTTCTAGGGAGGAAAATGGTGAGAACAAAGTAGTTCTCCAAGTTCTCACTCACCCTTGAGTGAAGGACGGTTGAAGGAGATTGAGGCAGCGAGTGCACTGGGATGGATTCCAGACCCTGGGAATCCTCGGGAGATGACAGTTAAGTAGGGGGCTTGATGCCGTTTTATGGAGATCATTCAACCAAGGGCTTTGGTCTCTTCTGGATTTTATCTTGTAAGCCAGGGTGTCCCAAGCACGCCTGAGGCTAAGAATCATCTTGGGTGCATATTAAAAATGTAGATTGAGGGCCCCCCTTCTGTGGTCCCATTTCTGGAATGGGGCTCAGGGAACCTGTAACCTTAACTATCATCCAGGGATTCTTACCCTCAGGTAAGTCTGGGAAAATGGTGATGTAGGCACATCATTGCAGGTTTCCGTCTTGGGAGTAAGAACTGGGTGTCCACGGTAGATTGAGGACAGGAAACTCGCAGGCAGAAGACCGTGGGGCCCTTGCTGGTGTCAGGACTCATGAGGGGGAAAGCCTGGACGTGGGCTGTGTAAGGGGACCGTTAGTCATTTTCTAGGGCTGTCGTAACAAAGTACTGCAAATGGGAGGCTTAAAACAACAGAAATGTGTCCTTTCACTGCTCTGGAAGCCAAAGGCAGAGGGAGAATCTGATGGAGGCCTCACTCCCAGCTCCGGGGGTGGCCACCTCACTGGCATTCCTGCGCTTGCAGGGACATCACTCAAGTCTCCCATTTTATAATCACGTCGAATTTTCCCCATGTTAACTTTTAAGTTACATGTTGCCTGAAAGATGAGGAAAAAGACTATAGGATTCATGCAGGGGTGAGGGACATCCGGCCCGCGGGCCATACAAGGCCTGCGAAATCATTTGGTCTGGCCCTGCCAAGGCATGGGAGGTAAGTTAATTAAATGTTTGACCAAATATATCAAGCCAGTTTTTGAGTTGATAATTTTGTACGACCTGCGCATGATGTTATAAATATCCAAACGGCCCTTGGCAGAAAAAAGGCCCCGCGCCCCTGGTTGAAAAGCTGCTTGCTTGGCATATGATCAGTTCTCCCAGTGCTTGTCCCGTGAATGACAGAAACATTGGGGACTTTGGGGGTGTACTGTCAGAATAAAAGGCACATTGAAGGCCCCTGCAGAGTGAATGGTGAGGAAACAAGAGACCAAGGCAACAAATCACAAGGAATAGGATGGTTGCTGGAGGCAGCTACAACTAATGACATCAATATTATGGAGCACTAAAATGTGCCGGGCTGTTCCTAAAGAGCATACTGTCTGCTCTCATTTCATTTCAAGTTGATCAACTCACCCAGTTTGCTTGGGACTTTCCCAGTTTTAGCCCTGAGAGTTCCAGAAAACCCCAGAAAAGTCCTAGCAAACACTATTCCATCTTCGCGAAAACATATGGACAGTTATCACCCTCATGTTATAGATGAGGACACGGAGGCACAGAGAAGTTAAGTAACTTGCTCAGGGTCACACAGGTAAGTGGCAGAGCTGGGACTCAAACCCACGTCATTGATTTCCAGGTCCCTCACCCTTCCACATTGCCTTTTCTAGGGTCAAGTGAATTTCAATTCTTGGCTTAAAAACATGTCTTCCTTTATGAAATGCATCGTTTTGTTTGGAAGCAGGAAGCATGATTGTGCCCTTTCTCCTGCCCTGAGGCAATCCTACAGGTAAAAAGTCAATCAAGAGTCAGGTTGCAAGACTTGCTGCCTTCTAGGAGCCTTCTAGAAACACGACACCCTCCAGAGAACCTGTCCCCACAGCCCCAGCATCTGATCAAAATTCCTCACGGGATTTTTTTCAGGAGGAGAGAGAGTGTTGTTCACTACAGAGAGGAGTTTTCAAAACGAAAATAAACCAACAAACAACCCAACTCGTTAAGGGAGATCCAGTAACTGAGCCTTATTAAGTTCAACATTAAGAAGAAGAAAACGAAATCATTTACAGAAACCCCTTTCTCCCTCGGGAGACATTTAAGAACCGAACATATTTTTAAAAAACTTAAAGGAATGCCAAGTTTATGTAAAATTATACCAATGATGAAAGAGGCTTGAGAACAACAACAAAGCCATCCAAAGTCAATGCCCACGATCGTATGCTCTTGGGAAACAGAAAGAAGGCGAGATCAAGGAAGCCAAGAGCATTTGAGCCCAGGGATGGGGCGCACAGTGGGGGCCTGGCTCAGCCCTGCCTGCCTGTCTCTGTGCTGGCTAACCTGGGGGCAGCCTCCTCTCCTGAGTCTCCTCTCCAAAAGGGGACACTGGTGTCTGCCTTAGGGGGCCGTGTTAAGGAACCCAGCAGATCAGAAGTCGTTCACTAACACTGTTTCTGGCCCACCGCACGCGCTGAGTCAATGGTACCTGCTCCTGGTCAGGATGCCTTTGGTCTGCGACTAGACAGAGATCTGAGCTAGTGTTTGTTGAAGGCTCCCGCCATGTCAGGCCTCAGCTAGGTGTCCCACACACAGCCTGATACTTAATCCTCCCGGTAACTCGGGGACTGTGATGACTATTCCATCTGCAGATGTGGAGACCAAGGCACAGAGGGATGGATCCAGGGTTTGGCTTCAAGAGTCACACAGAGAGGGAGGGATCAGGACCCAGGTCCATTCTGACTCTGCTTTTTACTGCACAACTTTCCAGGGAAACAAACAACAAAAAAAATAACTAATAAATTTTTTTTAAAAGATGCCATTTTTCTAGTCTCAGGTTCCTTTAACTACTAAGATCTGTTCTGGAAAGGGAAATTTCAAAATGGAGCAAGGTCGCCCGGCAGCCTTCTGGATGGGGGAGTTTTTGCCTGTGTGCAGAGGCAAAGACTTCAGGCTGAAGTTGTTTTCCACACACTCGGAGGGCTTCCAGGCAGACATGAACCTGAGCCCTAGGGCTGAACCCAGCCCCCTCCTCAGTCCCATCACCCCGAGGTAAATGTGTCCAAAACCCTCCCCGTAAACAGCCGTCCTTAAAATAGGAGCTGTGCCTGGAGCCTGTGTTTACAGCCGCTAGCTCAGGATGGTAAGGAGAATGTTTATCTTAGTCCACAAACCCCGTCTGATTTTTTGCAACGATGAGCAGTGAATGCTGCTTTGCCTCTGCGAGCGGCCCTTGCTGGTACTTTTCCTCTGCGGGTCAGTCCTGTGACGTGGGGTGGGGGGGGGTGGGGTGGGGCGGGGGAAAGGTCTCCCAGCTTCATCTGTAAGTCAGGAGAGTGAGCGTTTAGGGATGCTCCTCTGGAGTCTGGCCATGAACTTCAAGTCCTGAGCTCTCTCCCCTTTGCATGGCCCTGCTTGAGAAACCTGGATTCTGGGCAAATTCCTTCCTGGGTCATTTATGTAGCCATTCATCGATGACATACTGATTCCTACACCAAACCTGGAGGGCCTGCCCCACTTTCAACCACTCCCTCCGCCCAGTGCTTCTCGGAGACAGTGCTGAAGGACCAGTTTACAATTTTTAATTGTTGCAGATGGATACTTTTGTAAAATATAATAAAGATGAATTATCAGAAAAAAAAAGGAATTAAAAAAACCCAAAGACATACAAAATGCAAGCCCCATGTTTTTAGTGCTGGATTCCACATTTTGTGCAAACCACATTTGGAACAGCATGGGGTTTGTACACATAGTTACAATACAATGTGATAAATGTCCTCATCGGTTGAGATCCCAAAAAGACAGGAACATAAATCGTTGTGTAGGAATCCAAAGCGCTCAATCATCTGTGGGGCCTCAGTTTCCCCACTCCACCGGGTTGTTGGGTGTAGCTAACACACAAAGCACTGGACACACCCGGATTCGAGGAATATTGTGCAAGTCTCATCATCACTCCCTTTTGGCAGTTCAAGCTCTCCGACTGCTCAGATGCGACCCGTTTAGACTTACAAAGCACTCTACAGATTAGAATATTTAGAAATCATTCTTATTCTAAAAGTAAAGCATTTTGTAGGGGAAAAAGAAACCTCCCCTTTACCCTTCCTTCTAGGTCTTTTATTATATGCACATGAATATAGCAATGGGCTCATACCACACAGGATTTTTTAAAAAACAAATCTTGCTTACTTCACTCAATACATATCATGGTGATACTTCCACTCTACTACTTAGATACCTTCCTTGTGTGTTTTTTTCCCAGGTGGCATTGCTTTCCGAGGTCTAGGTACGCCATCGTTTATTTAGGCAGTCTTGTGATGGCGGGCACCTAGGTCATTATTACTCACAGTGTTGCAGTAAACATCATGTGCGTACGTCCCACACGCGTATATGTGTATTTCTCTAGGATTGGTTCCAAGAAGCCAGTGGGTGTTGTAGGTGTTGCCAAAACAGTCCTCTTGAAAGATAGTACAAATCACATCCGATTTTAAAGTTGGAAACGTGTGCTGTTGAACTCACTCCTCCTTTTGCCGATCAAGAGGCCAAAAGGGGGAAGAACCTGATGGAGGTCACACGTGAGTTCAAGACAGAGCCAAGAACAGACTCCTGACTCTGTCTGGTGAAGTTCCAGTGCTTCCAGCGACCTCTAACAGCCCTGTGCCATTGGCCTTGACTGGTGGGGTGCCCTATGCAGAACCAGGAGTGAAGGCTTTGAATAATTATATTTGTGTCACAGATTTAACCGTGGTCCTTAAGATTGTGCCTTACATCCCTTAAGAAAGGGACTGTGATTTGGGGTGCCCTGGCAGCCCCGTTGGAGGAACATCTGATCCTCGTTTGACCTAACCATCCTTGTCATCGAGAGGGACAGCTGAGAAGAGTGAGTGAAGCACAGAACTTGGCCTCCAAGTTTACCTCTGCCCCGACTCAGTTTCCCCACCTTGGAAACAGTAACCTTCGCACAGAGTGATCGTGGAAATAAGGTAAACCATATGGCAAAGGCCTGGGAGGCTCTCGGGGAATAGTGTCCTCTCTTACCCTTCTCCTGGGGAGCTGAAAAGGATCGGGACTTGCGGTGGAGATGTCCAACAGAGGGCAGTCTGAGCTGGACGTGGGATTTTCCGACGCGGAGAGCGAGAGGAGCATCAGGGAGAAGCACCCATGGTGCTAATTTAGCCTCAGAGTTCAGATCTAATTGAGGTGAGAGTCCGTTTTACTTATCACTGCTGCATTGCTCTGGAGAGGTTATTTAAGGACAAGAAGTGGCCACATCCCCAAATTCCACAGGCACTCCCTGCCCTCTAATCCCTCTCTGAGCCCTTCCTCTCCTAAATATCTGTCTGTGCTTCTCTATCTTCAACGGAATCCATCACTGTCTTTGGCCATCCAGGGCAGCCACTTTATTTTGGTCTCCCTCCCTGTAGCTGCCTGAATCCGAACATCTAACACGCAGCAGCACCCCAGGGTGGGCCTTCGTGATCTCCTGCTGAAACTACTAGTAAACACCACAGGCAGGCGGGTCTGAGCCGCCCCATCTGAGGCGGCAGCCAGAGCAAGCTGACCACCTCTCTGGAGCCCGGCTGACTGGGGGACCCAGGGCTCTCCAGGGCCTGCCTCCAACCCTGTGCCTTCAGTCCCCATAATCATGGCTGCCGTTTATGGAGGGCGGACTGTGTAAAGCAAAGGCCTTTATAGGTATGATGTCATTTCATTCTCAGGAGATAGGAAGTATTATGATCCCTCCTTTATGGACGAGGAAACCAAGAGTCAGAAGAATGTAGTGACTTGTGCCCTGACCAGGGAGCTCAGTTGGTTAGAGCATCGTCTCAGTACACCAAGGTTGCAGGTTTGATCCCCAGTCAGGGAACATACAAGAATCAACCAGTAAATGCATAAATAAGTGGAACAACAAATCAATGTCTCTCTCTCTCTCTCTCTCTCTCTCTCTCTCTCTCTCTCTCAAATCAATTAAAAGAAAAAAAAAAAGAGGGATGTAGTGACTTGCTTAAGGTCATGCAGCCAGGCAGTGGCGATGCCTGAGTTAAAGCCCTGGGTGTTTTAACTGTGTTTCCCAGGGGTGGGCCTCATATCCCCCCGGGGTTTGTTAATTAAGAGAGTCCTTGGAAATGTCAAAAATGCAGTGGCTTCCATTTCAACTTTAAAACGATGAATAAAGTAATTATTTTTAAATTTCCCTTAAAACAGCTGGCAGTGTAGGAGCTTCCACTTGCCCGGTGAGTGTGTGCGCGGCTCAGCCACTCACCAATTCCGGTGACACTCACCCCAGCACATGCGGCTGTACAGTATCACACTGGTTCTCTCTCAGACCTGCATTTGCTTTATTCCTACCATAGCAGAACTGCCGATGTAATCTAGTTAATGGGGCACCTGTATTATTGCAAAATCAACATTAAAAAGAAAAACATAGCAATGGCTCAGCCAGTGTGGCTCAGTGGTTGAGTGTTGACCTATGAACCAGGGGTCATGGTTCGATTCTGGTCAGAGCACATGCCTGGGTTGCAGGCTCAATCTCCAATGTGGGCTGTGTAGGAGGCAGCCAATCAATGATTCTCTCTCATCATTGATGTTTCTGTCTCTCTCTCCCTCTCTGAAATCAATAAAAATACATTAAAAAAATAAAAACATAGGTTTACAGTTGTTCATGTGGAAAATAATACAATAATTAATAAATAATAATACAAGAATAAACTGTTTGGCATACTCACAACTGTAAACCTACATTTAAAAAAGCAACAAACAAAAAAACAACATAGCAATGATTCTACACATATCTGTACTCAGGGGAGCAGCACTTACAAATAAAAACCTGATAATCTCTCTTCTCACCTCTTAGAAATAAACAAAATTTTTAAAAAAGCACCTTAAAAACACAAAATGCAAGGATTCTGAGAGAAGTAGAGTTCTATTAAAGGTGACTGTTCGGACGACGGTCCTTTCTAGAAAATAAGCTGCAGCAAGCCAGGGGCTGTGTCTATCCTTACTGCTGCGGAACCAGCTCCTGGCACATGTGAGACTCTCAGGAAATGTTTGTTGAATGAGTAAAAGTTGACGATATGATCGGACTCAGAATGAACTTTTTTTGTTTTGTTTTTGTTTTTAAATATATCTTTATTGATTTCAGAGAGGAAGGGAGAGGGAGAGAGAGATAGAAACCTCCATGATGAGAAAGAATAATTGATCGGCTGCCTCCTGCATGCCCCACACTGGGGATCGAGCCCACAACCTGGGCATGTGTCCTGACCGGGAATCAAACCATGACCTCCTGGTTCATAGGTCGACCCTCAATCACTGAGTCCCCCTAGTCAGGCTGAGTTTCTGGACTGGGCCCCTCGAGGAAGAACTAAGTGTTGACCAAGACTTGCGAGTTTGTGGTGTTCCCTCCCAGCATAATCTCACTGGGTCCTTACAATCACCCTGTGGCTGGGGAAGTAGCATTCCCACTTTTAGCAGGAGGTTGGGAGCAGTAGAATGCTGTGCTCAAGATCCCATAAGTGAGTGGCAGGGGCCAGGTCTTGGGAATCTAAATCCAGGTCTCTTTCCACTATCGTCCACCGTCAGCAGGTCCAAGGAGGGGTAGCGACTGGTGACCACATTAAGCAGGGCTTGGATCCCGCATCTGTAGAGCGGATGCTTTGCTGGCCCCCATTTCTACAGCCTGAGCACCCAGGCCTGGGTCGTTGGACCTCTTCTCGTCTATGACTCCTTCCCCAGGTGGTCTCATCCAATGACATGGCTTCACATAGATATCTCCTGCCCCATCTCTCCCCTGAACTCCTTATGTGTGTCTTTACTTGCCTCCTCGGCCCCTTACTTATCAGGCAGCTCAAAAGGAACTCTTGCTCTCTCTACCCACTGCTCATCAAGAAGCCGTTTCCTCCTCAGCGGATGGCAACTCCATCCTTGCAGATGTGTCTTCCAGATGACTACTACCCCACATCCAAGACTATTGGCTTGACCTCCAAAAATATCCAGAATCCAGCTGCTTCTCACCACCTTCATATTTTGAACTCTGGACCGAGTCTCCATCATCTCCTGCCTGGACTCTTGCAGTTGCCACCTCTCTGGTTTCTCTGCTTCTACCCCTGCCCCTCCCTCTACAGTCTATTCTCCACACGAAGCCAGAAGGTAAAACGTGGAAAAACCTAAGTGATAGCCTGTCCCTCCTCTGGTTAAAGCCCTTTGAAAACTTCTTATCTCACACAGAGTTAATCCAAACTCCTTACAATAGCCTTTGATAGCCCAAATCTCCCCCCCCCCCCCCCAACCTTATCTCCTACCACCCTCCTTCACTCAGGGCCTTTGAGGTTCCCCTGCCTCTCCTTCATTTCTTCCTGCTCTCTGCTTCCGGCGAGAAAGGGTCAGGTCCTGTACATACCTACTCGCTTTCTTTACTATTTGCCTCCCCCACGAGAAGGTGAGCTCTTCGAAGGTACGGACTTCGTTTTGCCGACTTTATTTCCAGGACCTAGAATCGTTCTGTCCCAGGGTCAGTGCTCGTAAGTGAATGAGGCTGAGCGATGGAAACCTATGTAGTTCTCAGAGGCAGTGGCCACCTTAGACGAAACCCAAGGCAGCACATCTCCACCTGACCTGGCGAAAGGTGAGCCAAGGCACAGGCGGGGTTGCCAAAACACAAAAGAGGTGGCATATATTCAGGTGGAACAAGACGCAGACTGACTCTGAGGAGACGCTCCTCGGGGCCACCTCTTGAGGCTGAGGCTGGAGAAGGCGATGCTGTAGATGTGTGCCTCGCGTGACACAGAAAATAGGAGATAAGCAGGTGACGGCCATCGAGGATGGACAGGTGCCAGCACGCTGCTGAGCTCATCGCCGGGATTCCCCGATTCAACCCTCCCCTAAGCCCGGCTGGGTGCTTGTTCCCATCACTGTTGTAAGGTGAAGCGGAGGCGCCGAGGAGCTGAGTAGCTTGCCTGTAATCACTCAGTTAGCAATCTCTCCCGGACATTCCATTTCACTGGTGTTAGGTTAGGTCCTTAAACCTGCCTTGTCAAAGAGCACCTGTGGCTGTGTTTGTCCTGAGGCAAGTTGGGAAATGATGCACTTTCTGGAAAAGGCTAGATA
Organism: Eptesicus fuscus; assembly: GCF_027574615.1. Lineage (NCBI taxonomy): Eukaryota > Metazoa > Chordata > Mammalia > Chiroptera > Vespertilionidae > Eptesicus > Eptesicus fuscus. Next base: position 10,057,766 of record NC_072484.1, read on the forward strand.
AGACGGGAGACTAACTTTGGGAGGCAATTCTGCTCTTCTTAGGGCGGCAGCGACCAGCAGTCCCAGGTCGCTCTGTCCCTCAGCCAGGCCCGCTGGGTGTCCCGGATTGCATGACGTCTCAGGTGAGAAGCAAGCTGGTGGCATGTGCTGGGCATCTGTTCCCCTTCACTCTCCTCCCTTTCAGATGTCCCCATCGTCTCCAACTAGGTTTGCGCTGGTCCCCAAGTTCTAACCATTGTATCCTTCATCCCTGTGACCTCCCCGCTGCCTCACCCTTCTCCCTTTAAAAATATTTCAAGACTTTCCCCAGGGCTGTTGAAACCATAAGGTAAAAATGTTCAAGTACATTTTTAAAAAATGCATTACATAAAAGAAATGATTCTATCTCAACAACTGGAATCCAACCAGAATTAAACAAGAGTTGAACAAATATGTATTTGTTTTGGGTAGGTACGGCTCAGAGCAAAGCCCGGGAGTGTAAGCGGCAGGAAGAACAGTCTGCTGTGTAAAACGAGGAGGCTGTCACCGCCCCCCTGATACAGCGTTCCCCGGTCACGGTTCTCTGGCGCTTAAAGAACACACACCCTACATCCCTGCACGGAGGTGTCAGGAGCCCTCCATCATCTTCTGTGCGACGGCGGACTACATTTTCCAAACAACGAGCACAATTTCTCCCTTAAGGAAACTTGCAATCGAAAGATTCGAGGGATCGGAATGTGTAATCCAAAACAGACCTGCGGGGAAGACTGGGTTTTACAGCCCAAGGAGAGAAAGAATGACTTTATTGACTATAAAATAAAGTCCACATGCTATACGTTGGCCCAAACCCACCCTGTGCATATACATATATTTTTTTCCAAATAGACCTAAGATTAAAAACCAGCCAGCCTCTTCGTAGCTGTGGGGCATCAGGTGTAAGTCACTTAGCCCCATTGGAACCTCAGCCTCCTGTGAAAAGGGCCTAGGGCAGTGATGGCGAACCTATGACACACGTGTCAGCACTGACACGCGTAGCCATTTCTGATGACACGCGGCCGCGTGCCGAGGATGAAACATTTGCGAAATAATGTTTTTTCCTCAAAGTGACACACTACCCGAGTTATGCTCAGTATTTTGGCAAAGTTTGACACACCAAGCTCAAAAGGTTGCCCATCACTGGCTAGAGCCTCACAGGGAAGGTGTGAGAAATGAGAGGACACCCCCTCCTGGCCAGTTTAGGGTGTTTCCAGTTGTTCCCAGGATAGTTGTATCACGTTAGGCAGAATTATGACCGAGGCACTGTCTCTATTAGGAGATTTAGTATGGTTCAAGGAGATGCACATGGGTGCCAAGTTGACAAGGGGTAGACTTGTGATAGCTGTCTGTGTCGGTATGATGGGTGAAGGATGCCCGGAGAGCCGGTAACACATTCCTGTGGGTGTGGCTGTGAGGGTGTCTTGGAAGAGGGTAGTGATGAATCAGGAGTGTGAGTGAAGGGCACCCTCATCAATGCTGCCGGCATCATCCAATCTGTGGAGGGCCTGCATCTAGCAATGAGGTGAAGGAAGAGCCAATGTGTTCCCTTGGAGCTGGGACATTCACCTTCGGGCCTTGGCCACAGCACCCCTGCTTCTCGGGCCTTGGATTTGGACCGAATTCCACCGGCTCGTTCCTGGTTCTCCAGGTTATAGGTGGCACATCGTGGGGTTTCTGGGCCTCCGTAACTCCTATAATGTCTCCTCGTAGGTTACTCTCTCTGTATCCCATCGGTTCTGTTTCTCTGGAGAACCCTGATAAATGCATCACCATCCTTTTTGTTTCCCTTCTGACCTGGCTTAACAGAACCCCATTATCCCTGGACACTCCTAGCCCCCATATTTGTGCTAGTGTGATTCCTTCTGCCTAGCATGCCCCTTGGATCTTTGTATGCCCTAAGCCAGTGGTCGGCAAACTCATTAGTCCACAGAGCCAAATATCAACAGTACAACGACTGAAATTTCTTTTGAGAGCCGAAAACCGATTTCTGCGCATGGGCCACGAAGTTTCAATCACACTGTACGTGCATGCCCGCACGTGATATTTTGTGGAAGATCCACACTCAAAGGGCCAAAGAGCCGCAGTTTGCCGACCACTGCCCTAAGCCAACCCTCCAAGTTCTGCTCAAATGCTGCCTCTTCCAAGAAGTCTTCCCAGGTGCTGCCAGTCAGAAGTCATTTCTTCCAGATCTTGTCTCATCACGCACGATTGTATCTCTGTAATGGCTGTTGCAGCACACTGCCCTCCATGTGCTGCCTTCTAGCCTTCCGGCAAACGGCACCATTTCCATCAAGTTGCTCAAGCTCCAAGCCAGGCATCCTTCCGGACACCCCGCTCTTCATCACCCTTCAAAACTATCCATTTTGCCCATCTCCAGTCCACTCTTTATTTTTTCCATCACCGTTTATGCCCCCTGTATCCAGCCCACTCGTCACAGAGGGCATTCTAAAATGCAAACCTATATTGCCATTGTATGCCTCAAACCTTCAGTGGCTCCCATCAGACTGAGGTTGAAGATAAAAGCTCCCAAGCAGGGGCCACAATGCCTTGTGTGGTTGGCTATCTGTTCGGCTTCATCTTTTCATTTTGTTCTGTTTGAGATATAATTTAAATGCCATAAAACCCACCCTTTAAAGTGTACAGTTCAGGGGTTTTAAATATGTTAAGGGAGATGTACAGCTGTCACCACTGTTTCATTCCAGAATATTTTCATCACCCCCAAAAGCAGCTCCGTACCCATTAACAGTCACCGTCCATTTACCCCTCCCCCCACCCCTCTGGCCCCAGCCCCTGGCAACTATGAGTCTGCTTTCTGTCTCTATGGATTTGCCTATTCTGGACATTTCACCTAAATGCAATCTACAGTAGGCCTTTGTGTCTGGCTCCTTCCACTTAGCATAATGTTTTCAAGATTCAGCCACATCGTAGCATGCGTTAAAAATAAAGAAAGCCTCATTATAAACTTGAACAAAAAGATAGATACAGAGACAGTAAAGCATCAAACAGACTGTCAAATTACAGGGGGAAGGTTAGGGAGAGGTGGGGGAGATAAGAGATCAATCAAAGGACTTGTATGCATGCATATAAGCATAACCAATGGATGCAAAACTCTGGGGGGTGAGGGCATATATGGGAGTGCGGTGGGGGGTGGCAATGGTAAGATATGTACACATATAATACCTTAATAAAAAAAATTGAAAAAAAAAAAATAAAATATGCCAAAGCAAAAAAAAAAAAGAAAGCCTCCTTTGAAATGGGGTTGGGAAGCCCTGAAGGGGGAGCTCTCCGTACTGCCACCCAGACCCCCAGAGGAGGAGGAAGGAGGACTTCTCCTTGTCCAGCAAACGCCTCAGTGGCCACCTGAACCTCTTTAGCTGGTTGCCTTCAGGCTGAGCTCCTGGTTACGGCCCAGCTAGTGAATAACTGACACACTCAGCCAATGAGAAGCCGTTACCTCCCTGAACTCTCCAGAAACAGCCCTCCCAGCTGCCCACTTTTCCCTGGCACAAGCCAGCTCCCGTCTTCTGTTCTGCAGGCCTGTGTGTGATTCTCTGTAGTCTGCCTGTCCCAGATTGCAATTCCTCTGCTGTTTCTAAATAAACCCATTTTGCTGGTAATATAAATGACTCTTTATATATATATTAATTGATTTTAGAGATGAAGGGAGAGGGAGAAACATCAATGATGAGAGAGAATCATCGATAGGCTACTCCTGCACCCCACCTACTGGGGATCGAGCTGCAACCCTGGGCATGTGCCCTGACCAGGAATTGAACCCTGATCTTCTGGTTCATAGGTCGATGCTCAACCACTGAGCAACACCAGCCTGGTTTGACTCTTACTTCTTAAGGTCAACACATGTATCAGCATCTTACCCCTTTGTGTGCTGAATAGTATTCCAATGTGTGGCTGACCACACTTTGCTTATGCACTTACCAGCTGATGGGCATTGGGGTTGTTTCTCCTTTTTGGATTAGGAATACTGCTGCTGAGGACATGTGTGTTCATGCTCTGCTGGTCTCACGTGGGCTCCCTCGCGTGACTGCCGGCACCTGGCAATTGGACCCGGGCTGAAGGGTCCAGGTGCTCCACGCACACGCCCGGCAGTGGCCTGGCTGTCGGCCGAGGGGCGGAGGTTCCCTTCCATAGGGGCCTCCACCTTCTGGCCCCGGCTCCCTCACCCCTGCTGGTCTTGAGGTTGCAAGAAAGTGAAAGCAAAGACAGGAAGTGCAGGGAGAAGGTCCCAAAGCTGGCGAACCATCCCTTCCAGCTCATTCTGTGGGTCAGAGCAAGTCACAGACCCGAATGGGTGGACATCCAGGCTCCACCCCTCACGGGAGAGCAGGGTCAGCCCGTTGCAGGGAACCATGGATCTGGGAAGGCATATTCATGGGGGCCCTTATGATAACGTCCCTCACAGCAGTCTCTCCGGAGCGCACCCTCGAGGTCCTTGTCCTGGAGCCCAAAGGGCAGCTCTGGGTTGTGCTTATCGATGGAGAGCCCTCGGGGGCCCCGAGTCTCCTCTCCGAACTGGACATCTCTGGTCTGGGCCGGGGGATGGAGGTGGAGAAGGCTGAGGAGATGTAGGTTGAATATGTTCTTTCCCCATTTTTCTTTGGTTTAATCTGGGGAGCGGGACCTCCTTTTTGCTTTGGTTAAGTCATGATTTCACTTTACTTTCTTGCTATTGTCTTGCTTCTCTTTCAACTCGGCTACCATGAAAAGTCCAGTTAGTCTTATTCGGAAAGCGCCTAAGGATGGAGCACGTCGATTCTAGAACAAGACTCCTTGAGTTGGGATCCGGGCCTGTCCACTGCTCGCCATGGATTTCGGGCAAGTGACTTCCCCTTCCTCTACTGCCGTCTCCTCCTCTCCAGCTCGGGACCGTGATGCCTGGGGCGGTGTGGGGGGAGGGAGGGAGGCAGTCAGTGGGAACCTCTCAGGACGGGTCACAGGACCGGCACCGCCCAGGCAGCGAGGAAGGAGCCGTAACAGGAAGGAGCCATAACAGGCCATTTGCACAAGGGTTGGGCCGTGGGGAGCGTCTGCCACAGCCGTTGCCCTGGGGAGGGGGCGGAGAAGAAGGGGGCTTTACTCCACAGCAGCTTGTGATCCCTCTTAGTGCGTCCAGTGCAGAGGGCAGCCTCCATGCGCAGTGGCTCCTGCTCAAAACGGCGTCTCACTCTGGCCCTGTTGCGAGGTATTTGTGCTTTTGGTATAAATTATAAATCTAAACATGTGCAGGGTTTGTTTTCCCCCCCAAAGCAGATTCCAACCAGCATGAACCCGGCCAAGCCAAATACATTGTACGCTTCAGCCCATTGTCTCCGGCCCCACGCACGCGGTCGAGTGGTAGAGAACCGCTTTGAAGGGGACGCCCATTAGCGCTCCCAGCATCAGGGTCCAATTGAGGCGGCGCATATTTTGAAGAGTTTCCTAGAAATTTGTGGCGAAGAAAGACCGGCGTGGGGTGGGGGCGCAAAGGGCTCTTATCAAATTATACAGGATGCATCTCGGGGGTGGGGGTGGGGGTGTTGTCATCAAAGCACAGAAGGAGGAGGATCGCAGAATTCCTCAGCGGGGGAAGTCATCCCGGGAATGCAAAGCTTGCTCTCCGTGTTATGTTTGTAAGGAAACGACTGTCACCAAGCGGAGAATGTCAGGTCCTCCGAGAAACCCCCTGAGCATTCACGTGCAGGAAACTATTTACTTAACTGGGGCTGGTTCTGAAAATATTTGACTCCGGAGGGCCCCGAGGGAGGGTGGACGGCGTCTGGATTTTCTTTCAGGTCAGGACGAGGCCTCTAATAGTCCCTCCAACTGATAAGGTTGCAGGGCAGGTTTGTTCTCTGCTGAATCGAGGTTTATGGCCCCGGCTGGCCGAGGCCAGAGCGGGAGCCTGTCACCCCAGACGCCGCCCCAGCTCACCAGAGCGCACGTCTATCTGATGCGTGAGCGGAGGTGCCGGCAGAGGCTGTGGGCCGGGTGAGAGTGCAGGGGAGAGAAGCCTGGAAGGATGGAGGGTGATGTTTATCTCCAGGAAGAATCCAGCACCCTGACGCTCCTGTCAGTGCTGAGGGCCGACAGGGTGGGTAGCAGCGGAGAATTCTGCCACCGTCTGCAGGAGGATGATGGATTGTGCCAAGTGGGGTGGGTTTGGGAGACTGTGCCTCCTGTTAAAAGCACCCCACACCTCCCTCACCCCCTTCCCAAGCAGGAGACAGGGAGGGGACTGCGTGGGACTAGACAGCGAGGCTCTGGCCCCACAGGGCGGGCGGCAAAGGCTGTGGGACTGGCCTTCCCCTGAGGGCCTGAGAGTAGAGGTGTTCTAGAAAGATCACGTAACCTTTCTGTTTCCTCATCCTTCCCTGGTGACACACTTCCCTGGGGCTTCCCCTCCATTCTCAAAGGCGGAGGCCCCTCCCCTCTGCTCTGACGACAGCACTTACCACCTGGGCTGCGGTGCAGATGGCCCGGCACGCCTGTCCACACGGAACACTTCCTCTCTACTCATCTCTGTCGCCAAACACCCAGCCTGGCCGTGGGGGACGATGACACCTGCCCTGCTCACCTCACGAGGGAACATGGGCAGAGATGGGAAGTCGTTTGGAAGTGTGGCCGGAGGGGCCGCCGTGGTGAGTGTGGCCGCTCAGGGCCCAGAGAGGTCACCTGGAGTCGTCACAGATCCACCTCGTTGCCAGGCGCCTCTCCGCCTGAAGTGCCAGCAGCTCAGCCGCCACCTGGCCAAATTCATTTGCCACCTGGGCTCTTACGTACTTAATATTTCTCTTTAAATTGATTTCCTTTGTCTGCTAGCTTTTTGTTTGGACAAATTCCTAACCTGCTGGGAAGTTGAGATAATAGCGCCACGAACAGCCAAATATCTCTCACCTAGATTCACTAATTGTTAATATTGTTGCCACATTTGCTTTCTCTCTCTATTTCTCTCCATATATACATTAAACAACAACAACATGGGCCCTAGCCAGTTTGGCTCAGTGGATAGAGCGTCGGCCTGCAGACTGAAGGATTCCGGGTTAGATTCTGGTCAAGGGTATGTATCTCGGTTGCGGGCTCCTCCTTGACCCAGGCCCTGGTTGGGGCGCCTGCAGGAGGCAACCAATCGACGTGTTTTTCTTACATAGATATTTCTCTTTGTCTTTCCCTCTCTCTCACACTCTCTCTAAATATCAATGGAAAAATATCCTCAGGTGAGGATTAAAAAAACAGAACAACAACATGGAATTATTTGTTTTCTAGGTCCGTTGAAATGTTTAAATAAACTTTCACTTTTAGAATCATTTTAGATTTAAAGAAAAGTTACAAAGAGTGTACAGAGAATTCTTACGTAACGTGTCTCCAGTTTCTCACTGTCTCCCTTACTGTTGACATCTTACATGTTATGGAGCATTTGTTACAATGAATGCACCAACATTGATACACTAGAGGCCAGGTGCACGAATTCCTGCACCAGTGGGGTCCCTCGGCCTGGCCTGTGGGATCAGGCCCAAACTGGCTCTCCAAAATCCCCCGAGGGGTCCCAGATTGCGGGAGGGCGCAGGACAGGCCGAGGGATCCCACCGGTGCACAGTTGGGGCCGGGGAGGGATGTGGGAGGTTGGCCAACCGGGGAGGGATTGCGGGAGGGCTCCAGGGCATGTCTGGCCCATCTCGCTCAGTCCCGATCTACTGGACCCCAGCAGTAAGCTAACCAATTGGTTGGAGCTTCTGCTCCCTGGTGGTCAGTGCACATCATAGCAACTGGTCGACTGGTCAACTGTCTGCCCTCTGGTGGTCAGTGCACATTAGAGCGAGCGGTTGAGCGGCCTTAGCATATCGTTAGCATATTACTCTTTGATTGGTTGAATGGACGAAGGGACAGACACTTAGCATATTAGACTTTCGTTATATAGGATTATCATGAACTAAACTCCACGTTTTGTTAGTTTTTCCTTATCTGGTAAAGCCACTTTTAAACTTCAAAAATGTAAAGATTGGAAAGTGTCCATGGGAAACCACAATTCTAGCTGGAGGCTGTTGGCCGCTGAGTGAAGAAAGCCTGAGGCCAGCTTTCTCTTGGTTAAAAAAGGCAGGTTAGTAAATGGTGATGTTCCAGGCAGAGGCCAGATGGAATTGGAAGAGCATTGTCCCAGGTTTAACATGACTCTCCCACTATATCTGGTGCCCAGCCTGTGTGTCACTAAGTCCTGTCGGGTACCACCCAGTGTGAGCCTGGGAACCTGCACAGTCTGGCTATGTGAGGCCTCCAGACGGCTGGAAACCCCACGTCCACGACGACTGAGTTCCAAACCTGGGGCTTTCTTCTGCCCTGGAGGATGGGGGCGGGGCGGGGGCTGCCCTTACTAGCTCAGGGCTATGGGGAATGTCATTTGTCTTCTCCACAGCAACTCCCCCGGATAAAGCCGCCTCTTGACAAGGGAAGAACACAAGAGAACGTGCCGGAGAATTCCACCCATAGCGCATGAGAATGCACCCTGGGTAGGATACAAGGTCCGCGGGCCCCTCCTGTCTGTGAGTCGTGGTCCTCCGTGCAGCCAGCCAGGGGGAGAAACGTGGCTCAATCGATACCGTGCTTTCTCAGTAGCCCTTTGTCTGCACTTGTTCAAATGTATTCCTTTAAAGCGCCTCAAAAAGGTTTTCATGTTTTATAAGTTAGAGTAGGTGACACGGTTTCCTGAGACGAAGTCATCCCTCTCCAGTCCTCTCCTTTCAAGTGCGGATCTGCTGCCCTGGCCAGGAGGCCTGGCCCGCTGCGGGAGAACTGGACAGCTCCCTGCTCTTAAGGAATTTCACTCTGATAAGTCACTGTTGGCTCAAGGGGTCCCAACATCTAACCCGAGGTGATCCGACTGGAGCGTTCGCAGAATGTCTGGGTTCACGCCTTAGGCCGGCTGTTTATTTCTCCGCTGACAGGGTGCAGAATCCTTTGAGTTGGTCCAAGGAGGCAAATGGGGGCGGGGGAGAGATGAGGTTTTCTCCTTGTGTGAGGTGCAGTGTCCCAGCGAAGGAAGCTGGTTGGGACGTGAGTAACAGGCAAATCCATTTTCATTCTTCGAAATGAAGCGATTACAGGTCGGAGCATCGCCCTGAAGCCTTTTGCCGCCCCCTCTCCCAGAGGTAATGACTCAGTTTGGTTTGTATTCTTCCAGACTATTTTCCTGGCTTCATACGTGTTTCCATAGTATTTCATTTTATGTGTGTGTGTGTGTGTGTGTGTGTGTGTGTGTGTGTAAGGGGGAGGGCCACACAATCAGGATTATAAAATGTTCCATTCTGACCCCCTTGTCCCTCAATAACACATCTTGGAGATGCATCTCTGTTGTTACAAACAGACACCCCTCAGTCTTCTTAAGCCACAGTACGACTCCTCCGCGCTCTATTGAACAGCCCTTATTTGATGGATCTCATTCCCAATCACTTCCTGTGATGAACCATTGTTTTCTAGCAAACCCCTCTGTGTGCGCCTCCCCGTGCACAAGCGCAAGTGACCTTTGGGTGCCCTCCGCTCACTTTCGGTTTTCAAAGCTCTTGCCCCGTTACCCTTCAGGGTATGCGTGTGTGGGGGAGTGGGGCGGGAGGTGTCAGTTTCTGTTCTGTGGGGCTGTTTAGCCCTGATTTCTTGTCTGCCGCGGCTGCAGGGTGGAAAGGAGCCAAGGCGAGGCAGAGAGAAATTCGTCTCTAGGTGTTAGAGGCTGGGAGGCCCTGCAGGGCCGGCCTCCGTCAATGGGGACTTTGTTCCTGGTTGCATCCCTGAGCAGAATCCAAAAGCAAGATGCATGAGGTGACCAAAGGAGCGTGGGACCCCACCCCTTGACTCAGAGACACCCCGTTTCTAGGAGTCTTACACGCACAAATGTAATAGGGGAGGGTGTGTGTGCGGGGCGGGGGTGGGGGGGGGGGGGGGCGGCGCAAACCCTGAAATAATTAGGTTGTAAAAAAAGGGAAAAGGTAATAAAAGAAGCTGACTACTAACTATAAAGATGTAAAGGGAAAAAGCCAAGCCAACTCGCATCCTAGGAGGTGGGGGAGGTGCAGAGGGGACGATGGGGTTTGGGGGAAACCCAGGACCGGAGGAAGGGGTGTGTGGAGGATCAGATCCCAGTCTGAGGAGGGGACTGATGGCAAAGAGGGAAGAAAGGAGGGAAAGGAGAAAGCGTGAGGAGAAGGTGGCAAGGTAAGGAGAGGAAGGAGGTGGGGGTGGGGGGGAGGGGAGAGGCTGCGTCCCTGTCTGTTTGTGATTAGCACGCAGCCCCGCAGAATGGAGTAAACAGAAACTTCTAGGCGTCCCCACACCCCCCTCCGAGGCGAAGCAGAAATCAGATGCTCCAGGATTAATCGCGGAGAGTTCAGGACACGACCACAAGCGCTGTGTGGACTTGAAACTTGCTGCCTTTTCCCAGTCCCCTTGCCAAGATGGGGGTGGGGGGGTGGGGCGTGAAGGGCTGGGGGCCCCGCCTGCTGGGGGCCACATGGAATTCTCCCAGGCAGCGCTCGGGGTGACACTGACGGGCAAATCGGCCGCGTCCAGAGCGGCAGGCGGCATCCGGGGGGCACGGGCCGCTGGGGGCGCCCCAGGCAGGCTTCCTGGAACCCCGGCTCCACAGCTGCCTGCACCCTGACACAGGCCAGATAAGAGCCGGCTGCGCTATCGGAGCCAGCAGCGCACAGTCGCAAAGACCTCGGGGACAGTGGCTCCTGGGCGGCGGCGGCGAGTCCTGCCGTGAATGGGAACCCGCTGGCTACAGCGATCAACCAGCTGCTCCCAGGAGGATGGTGACAGGGCGCTGAAGGTCCAGACCTGCTGATGGTGAGTGCGAAGTGGCTGCTCCAGGTGCGGCTGGCACGGGGACGGACCCTGGAGGGAGGGGAGGTGTGAGGAGGGCAGCAGGTCCTCACCCTCCGACCTGGAGCTCCCAAAGCCGGGAAGGGAGCCCGCGTGGAGCTGAGATGGCATTGCAGTGTCTCGCTGGGCGGCGCTGGGCAAGTCCTTCTCCCTCTCTGGGCCTCCGTTTGTCCATCTCTACAATGGAGTGGCTGAGTGAGGCGGTCTTTAAGGGGGTCTTGCTATGACTGCTACTTCTTGTGTGTCTGCTTGTGTACCAGGCACTGTGCTAGGCATTTTGAAACTTTAGCTTGGGGAATCCCCACAATCCCCCAGAGAGGAGGTATTGTTATTATTCTCTTCATTGTACGCTGAGCAAGCAGAGGCTCAGAGAGGGGGAATAACTTGCCCAAGGACACACAGCTGGTCCCTGGCAGAGATGAGAACCAGACCTCGGGTTTTCCGACTTGACTTTCACTAACGTTTCCACGGCCAGTATTCTGCGTTCTGAGTCTGTGATGATCACCCCAGGAAGCCGGGGTGGAGGAGGGAGCATTGTCGGGAGGAGGGAGGCAGAGACGTGGACAGAGGAAGAAGCAACCGGCTGAGCAGCCTTTAGCTCCTTGGATGTATGTCAGCCCCGGGAAGGGGCACCCTGTCCTGGGTGGGATGGGCAGGGCTCCTGGTGTGAATGAAGCGCGCCCGCCCGCCGGCCCGGGGTCATTTGCCGTGTTTGCTGCTCTGTTGTAGTGAGAGAAGAGGGTTAATCTGAGGCAGGGGTGGGGAGAGCTGGGTGTGGAAAGAGTGGCATATGTCTCTACTAGGTTTTGTTCCAGTTTTATTTTGCCTTTTCAAAAATGTGTTTCAAATCACTCCGGGCCCCCTCTGCTCCTCTGTAGAAACGGAATTGTGAAACACAAACAGTGCTTTCCACATGCACCGTCCCCCCCCCCCCCCCGCCCCCCCGCCCATCCCACATTAATATTATCACAGGCGATTTGCATATGCAGCCCAGCAGCTGTGGCCGGCAGCAGCCAAGAGATAAGAGATATGCAGCAGGGCCGTGGCAGGTGGGAAATCCCTCGGGTGGCAGGCATCTGGACAGAGTTGGAGGTCCTGGCACCCAGATGTGGCCTCCTGTTTTCTCTTCCCTGGAAAATTCCATCCCACAGCAGCTCTGCACTGACTCAGACCTCCTGTCCTTTCTGGCTCGGCCTCAGGCTCAAACCCAGACCGGAGTGGTCCCAGCTCCAGGGTGATTGGCTAGTCCCAGAAGCCCCCTCGGTCCCGGGCAAGCAAGGACCTTGGCACCTATGATGAGGCTATTTCCATCTCGGGTGGCTGTCTGGTGGGAACACTATCGCCGTGTGCTGTGGTACGTCTCTTCCCAACTTCATGGTTAGCGATGTCAGGTTGGTAGCCTGATACTGATGGTATTGGGAGTGTTTACATTTTGGGAATTGGCAAATGAGTATGATGCAGGGTTTGATTTGTTGTTTTGTTCATTGTCTAGATTTGAGAAGGTGAGGGAGAAAGAGTTAACCATGCAGATTAAACATAAAAGCCTGTTGCCTCTCTAGCTGTTACACTGGGAATAGCACCAAACATCGGGCAAGTTGCTCATTTCATTGAAAAAGGGGTTAAGCTCGACTGCTCTTTGTTGTATCACGGTGGTCTTACTCCTTAAGGTAAAATTAAATATCAGTCAACATTCCTGAGGAACTATGGTCGCTCATCCATTATATCCATAGGTTGACTACAGATGCAAGAATAGAGGGGGGGAAAAAAATCAATGAAAATGTTCTGTGTGAAACAATGGGTGATATGAAATTTACAAAAAGGGGTATTGTAAATTTTGTTTTTATTTGTAAATTGTGTGCTACACATCCTTTATGTCAATACAATGTATAATAATCCTAAGTATATGTATGTATGTATATGTGTGCGTGTGTATGTGCATATATAGTATTTGTATGTACACACATGTGTGCGCACACACACACACACACACAGACACACTTTCTCCTGGAGAGCTGTGGTTAACCCTTTACCCGCCCACCACTGGCCCACAGCATCTCAAAAGCCCTGGGGCGGAGCGTCCGCAGCCCTCACCCAGAAGGATTCAAACTCCAGACACTGGGCCTTGGAACCCTTCCCTCAACTTCCTCTTCTGAGCTGAACAGCCAAACTGCTCTCCCCGCTCTGATCTCTGGGATGGATGCAGGGGCTGGAATGGAAGCAGGGGCTGGGATGGAAGCAGGGGCTGGAATGGATGCAGGGGCTGGGATGGGTGCAGGGGCTGGGATGGGTGCAGGGGCTGGGATGGATGCAGGGGCTGGGATGGGTGCAGGGGCTGGGATGGGTGCAGGGGCTGGGATGGAAGCAGGGGCTGAGAAGGATGAAGGGGCTGGGATGGGTGCAGGGGCTGGGATAGATGCAGGGGCTGGGATGGATGCAGGGGCTGGGATGAATACAGGGGCTGGGATGGGTGCAGGGGCTGGGATGGATGCAGGGGCTGGGATGGATGCAGGGGCTGGGATAGATGCAGGGGCTGGGATGGATGCAGGGGCTGGGATGGGTGCAGGGGCTGGGATGGGTGCAGGGGCTGGGATGGGTGCAGGGGCTGGGATGGATGCAGGGGCTGGGATGGGTGCAGGGGCTGGAATGGGTGCAGGGGCTGGGATGGAAGCAGGGGCTGAGAAGGATGCAGGGGCTGGAATGGGTGCAGGGGCTGGAATGGGTGCAGGGGCTGGAATGGGTGCAGGGGCTGGAGTGGGTGCAGGGGTTGGTGGGGCAGGAGGAGTCGTCCCCACTGGTATCATCTCTGATGACCCCTCAGTGGCAGCTGCCCGCTCATTCCATCCCGCTTCGGGTCTTGCCCTGCCAGCCTGTATTTTCACGCAGAGCGACTGATTCTCTAACACAAACGGCATCTTGGCATGAGTAGAAGGAAGGGCTAAGCCAAAACTATAGGAAAGTTAAGACAACTTTCTATTTTTAGAAACTTTAGGAGCCAGGTGGGCTCTTTCCAGCTCTCCCAAGTCAGCAAGCACGAGAGGAAAATATTTCTCCTTTCCAAGTTCCGCCTCCCTGCTGTCCAGGCCAAGGAGGAGGCCCAGGTAGGGACACTGGCTAAGAGAAGTGTGTTGTGATGGCAGAGGGCAGCCACAGCAATTTTATTTCATTTTATTTTTAAAATAGATTTGTATTGATTTCAGAGAGGAAGGGAGATGGCGAGGGAGAGAGGGGTGGAAACATCAATGATGAGAGGTAAGCACTGATTGGCTGCCTCCTGCACACTCCTTAGTGGGGATCAAGCCTGCAACCCGGGCATGTGCCCTGATCGGGAATTGAACCGTAGGTCGATGCTGAGCCACGCCGGCCGGGCTATAGCAACTTCAAAAATAACTAAAAACGGGGTTTATTATCATTTTATTTTGTGTGGCAGGAAGGGCAATCCCGAGTTTAAATCTTCACTCCAGGTAATTAAGGGCCAGGTGTGCCTGTTCTCCCAGACCCGTGGTCGGCAAACTGCGGCTCACGAGCCACATGCGGCTCTTTGGCCCCTCGAGTGTGGCTCTTCCACAAAATACCACGGGCGGGCGCGCACCTACAGTGCGATTGAAACTTCGTGGCCCATGCGCAGAAGTCGGTTTTCGGCTCTCAAAAGAAATTTCAATCGTTGTACTGTTGATATTTGGCTCTGTTGACTAATGAGTTTGCCGACCACTGTCCCAGACCGTTCATTCACTCCTATTCATGGTTTTCAAAAGCGAGAACATTTCCCCTCCACTCTGCCTCTTCCTTTTTTCACTTGCCCACGTGTCCTGGGTGTTTTCCCTTTTATCCCACAAAGACCTAAACCATTCCTCTCCGTGCTGGCACGACACGAGCCCTTTTGATAACCACGTCTCGACTTGCTAGCCAGGTCTCCAACTTTCTCGATCCCAAAACACATGAGTAGAGCCTGGCTGCATCCACGCTTCAGTAAAAAGAATCTGACCGGCTCTACCCGCCACCTGTAACTGGACGCTGACCATGTCCTGTCACCGCCACTGCATCCGGCTGGCCCGCGTGGCCACCGTCTTTCTCTGGACCATGACAGCTGCCTCCTCACCGGGGCCCTCTGCTTCTCCCCCTGCCGCTCTGACAGTCGGCTCTCCACTTGCAGCCAGTCGGGTCCTGTTAGAAGGAAATCAGATCCTGTCCTTCCTCTGCTCAGGACACCATCGTCCTGGCTCCCACCTCGCCCAGAGTAAAAGGCAAAGTCCTCGCCATGGCAACAAGGTCCTGCAGGATCCGGAGCCCATCTCCCTCCCCCTGCCCCTCACTGCACCTGCTGTTTTCAGTTGTGCCAGGCACGGTCCTGCCTCGGGACCTTGGCCCTTGCTCTCCCCTCTGCCTGGGGCACTCACTGTCCAGATCTCCACTGGCTCACTCTGCACCACTTATCATCCATCATCCAATATACTACATTTTTTTTTCTTCAGTGTCCCCTAAAATGTAAGGTTCCTGAGGGCAGGGATTTTTTTTTTTGGATTGGGGACTGTTTTATTCAATGCTATAGCCCAGTGGTCGGCAAACTCATTAGTCAACAGAGCCAAATACCAACAGTACATCGATTGAAATTTCTTTTGAGAGCCGAAACCCGACTTCTGTGCATGGGCCACGAAGTTTCCATCGCACTGTACGTGCGCGCCCACACGTGGTATCTTGTGGAAGAGCCACACTCAAGGGGCCAAAGAGCCGCATGTGGCTCGCGAGCCGCAGTTTGCCGACCACTGCTATAGCCCATACTAGGCACTCAGTACATACTTGTGGACATATTTGCTTTGCTATGTTGCTAAGGGTGACAAGGCAGCCAGACGTTTTGGGAGAATCCTGAATTAGAGTCCTAGGGAGCCTCTAGCCGCGTGCCTGTATTTCACTCACGTATACACCACTCGCCCATCGAGTGGCCCTCAGTCGCACCGCAGTGGGAGTCAGTGTCTGTCTCAGGTGGGCTGGAGGGCTCTGGAAAGAGCACCCTCTTCCTCACCTGAGTCCCGATAAACCCAGGAGCCAGGCAGGTGATGGGACTTGGATTCTGTGGTGTCAGGCCCCCCACCCAGTGCTGCGGGAAGCCCTCCTCTGAGGCCCAGGCCCAGCATCGCCTCTCACCCTCACCCCACGGAGGGCGGGGAGACCCTGCAGGTGGAAGGGGGCACGCGATCCCTCCAAACACGCCATTGGACGCGTCCACCCACCAGGGACCAAAGAGGCTTGTTCCCGGTTAGCCGCAGAGGGAACAGCCTCAGGTCTTCTGCTCACTTATCCAGGGAGAGGGGTCCCTGTAGATCCCTGATCCCCAAATCCAGGACCGAGAGCTTTCCTTAAAACATGGACCTCAGGTCCATAATTGAACTAATCATCGTCTCATCACGAGACACTGAGAGGGGCGCCCGAATGGCCCCCTTTACCCTTCCCTCCAAGTCTCACCATATCCAGTTGTAAAATGAAAAACACCTGTACACCCTCCGCCCACTGAGAACTGGGAAGCTGACAGTACTTATGTGCATTCATGTCCTCCTCCCCTCGGCAGGAGCTGCCGTCCTGAATTTTGTGCGACCGCCTCTCTGCACCTCTAAAATGGCCGCGCTCCCCTTCCCACAAGCCTCATTCAGTGTTTTTTTTTTCTCCCCCCCCATGCCTATTGTTTCTCAGGGTGTGAGCCCATTCCTGAAATAGCCCTGGAGTTCGCTCTTCTTCGGCGGAAGCCTGCCAGGCAGTCCCCAGAGCTGGGCCGGGGGGTGGGGGGAGGGTCAACTCCACCAAACCAGTGTCTGGGGGGCCCCAGAGCCAGCTGCTATGCCTGGAGGAGGGAAGTGATGCCGGGCAAGGGGAGAGCCACGTCCACTCCGGGCTGCACTGGTTCGGGCCGCTGACCTACGCGAGCGTCTTTAGTGCAGAGCGGGCCGGCCTGGTTGAATGGTGAGCAGCACGGCCCCCTTTGGCCTCGCCTGGCTGAGGCCGCCGGCCGCACGCGGGTCGCCGCACACAACGTGTCTGGAATACCTATTCCGCAGGGTAATTCCCAGGGATAAAGCATGTTTATCCTTTTTGGGGGGGGAAAATTCCATTTCTGTTGCCAATTAGTTCTGCTTGAGAACAGCTTTTCTCAACACCAACATGTTGGCCGCCCGGCCTTGAGTTCTGTCGATGAGCTCAACGTGGGGAAAAACTGATTTTCCTTTCCTTCCTCCACCCCCACCGTGAAACCCGGCTGCTGGTGATGAAAGGGGTCCTGCGGATCGTTTCGTTTTCCTTGTCCTGGCTCCAGGAAAGGCTATAAAATTAATCAATGGGCCCGCTGGCCATAACGGGGTGGAGAGAGAAACTGGCTACCACAGCGTCTGAGTTATCACAATCCGTTTGTCAGGCCGGCGCAGGACGGGAGCGCGAAGGTTGTCCGCGTGTTTCTCTTCTTTCGCAGATGCTGGGGTGCTCCCGGCGGAGGGGCGAGGCCATGTGGCAGGGTGGTCCTGAGCGTGGCTCTGACACCCACTGCCTGACCCAAATCCCCGCTGCCCCGTTTACTTACAGCCAGCGGTCCTGGCGCCAGGGACTCGACCTCCCCACACCTCAGCTTCCTCATTTTAAAGTGATGATCACGGTCCCGCCCCTGAGGTTGATGTAAGGATTAATGCGCGTGGATGAGGCCCTGCCCGTGTGCATGTGAAGTTCTTCCCAGATGTCAGCTGGTGGTGTTCTCACGTCCCTCCCACTCTTCCTCGCCTGACCCTTGAGTGGCATGTGGCTGTGCCTGAGTGTCTTCATCCAGGCTCCTGCTGACGGACGTGAGATTGGGTCCAGTCTTTTGTGATCGCAAATAAATGCTGCATTGAACAACCTGTGCTTTGTGTACCCAGCCCTCCCCTAAGGTATGCGAGCCCCACGATAACCTTGGCTCTGGACCTTCCTTCCTGAGGCCCGAGGAACGAAGCGGAGAGAGGTGCACCGGGCGCAGGGCCAGCCCTGCCTGGCATGCAGACAGGCCTGTGTGGTGGGGGCGGGCGGGGTGGGAGGCAGGACAGATTCCTCCTGCGTCCCTTGGGGGAATGAGGTGCCAGGGGCTACGTTTCAGAAGGATGGGGCTGGGGCCTTCCAGCTCCCAGGTTCCTGGCAAATGCCCTCAGGTGTCTGCAGAGAGGAACTCTGTGCCTGGCAGGTTCTGCCCATCCTTTGTGATCCCCTTCCTCCAGGAAGCCCCCCTAGGATCTCTTCCCCAACACCCTTGGCTGTCTGCATGGATTTAGCACCCATGGTATCCAGCCCCATTTTGAAAAGGGTGGGGGCAAAACCTTAGATGTGGAGTCAGGAAGGCCAGCTTTTGCTCCTGGCTTATTCGTGCCACCATCCTTGTCACCGCCTGGGCCTCGATTCATCTATACGAACAGGATAATAATGACGATGGCTTCTTAGGAAGGTTTTATGAGGTCTCAGCGACATAAGGCGTATGGATTGTTTGACCTGGTGTCGGGCATTAGGAATACAAGCTTGCGTGAGGAATGTCATATCTATGGGGGGTCTGGTCTCACCGCAGCCGCCCACTGGGCCGTGGGTACTTGCGGGCAGCAGGGTCTGCTTTGGAGGCAGAGTTGAAAGGGAGTCCAACTGAACTGTGGGGCCTCGAGCAAGTTACTCCTGCTGAACTGAGTTTTCCCTGGAAAATGGGGGTTCTAATGACACGTATCTTGCAGGTTTATTGTGAGAATTAACTGAGGCAAAGCACATAGCGAGTGCTCAGTAAATGGTGGCTCCTGCTGGTATTGCTAAGCATCCGTGTTAACAGTTATCAATAACCTTCCAGAGCCCAGCCGGCGTGGCTCAGTGGTTGAGCGTCGACCTATGAACCAGGAGGTCACGGTTCCATTCCCGGTCAGGACACATGCCCAGTTGCAGGCTTGATCCCCAGTAGTGGGTGTGCAGGAGGCAGCCGACCAATAATTCTCTCTCATTGTTGATATTTCTATTTCTCTTTCTCTTCCTCTCTGAAATCAATAAACATATATATAAAAAAATAACCTCCCAGAAACTGGCATGGCGTGGAGCGTGCAGTGGGTGCTCCGTGGACACAAATGGATTTGCCCACAGCCCACGTCCCCGCGTTGTAATGTAGGGTCTGGGAGGCACTGATGGAGGCCTGGTTCTCACGTCGCTGGCCCCTTAGGGAAGACAGAGGAAAACAGCCCTGTATGACCGGCTCCAGCTTAATCTGTGTGATGACGACCAGGCATTATCACCCCCAGTTTACAGCTAAGAAAACTGGCGCCCAGAGCGGGACACCCCACCCCCACCCCCGTGCGCCCCACAGTATCCACATGGCCCAGCAGGAGCCAACCCACTGTCCTGCCTCTCCGGCCAGTGGTCTTCACCCCGACTCTCAGCCGGTGCAGGAAATGGACCACGAGGGCGAGATCGTGTCCCTCAGGCCAGAGGGGGGACATTTCTGACATTTCTGACATTTTTGCATCTTGGGACAAAGGGTGAAGAAACTCAGATGAACTGTTCTGGTTTCCGGGTGGAAAAACACTCCTGACCCGGGAGGGGGATCTTTGCTGTTGGGTTGCATCGCAAGGATGGTTTTGCCTGTGTTTTGCTACTTTCTCCCCATTCTACTGCGTAGTGGCAGCAACTGCGTGAAACCCAGGTAGGGTACATGCAGGGATGACCTTGGAATTGTTTGAGGGCACTGATCGGGCCGGAGGGCTCCCTGCACCACTGCTGTGGCTGGGCCTCACCTGCTCTGCTGCTGGGCTTTTTCTGGAGAGAGCAGGTGAGTGAGCAGCTGTCCTCTCCTCCTCCCCCAGGGACACAGGACTGGATTGGGGGCCGCCTCATCTTAACCAGTTACATCTGCAGAGACTCTGTTTCCAAAGGTCATGCTCTAAGACTCCAAGGAGACATGCCTATTTGGGGGGATAGTGTTCAATTCATGAAACCCCCTAATAAAGATTAGCTGTTATTAACACGCCCCTTATCACAGGATCCCCAAGCACACGCTCAGCTCCTTTCTCCTCTTCTCCCATTTAGCCCCCTCCACAATCTGCGAAGGGGGTGCTAGCTATGATTACTTAGTTGAGGCCCAGAGAGGTGAAATGACTTGCCCAAGGTCACACAGCTGGTAAATAGCAAATCTAGGGTTCGGACCCTTTTCTTTCTGACTCCAAAGCTGGTAAGGGTTCAAGGCCCTCCAGCCCCATTCCACGAGCACGGAGTTCCATACTTTCTGTCCCAGAGTCCCAGCCATGTGAGACATGCTTCTGGCCCAGACCTCTCCAGACGCATGTCCCCCAAAGAGGCTATAACAAGGTGAGGGGAGGAATCTTGTCTTTTTCTTAAAAAAAAAAAAAAATTATTTCAGAGAGGCAGGGAGAGGAAGAGAGAGAAACATCGAAGATGAGAGACAATCATTGATCGGCTGCCTCCTACATGCCCCACACTGGGGGTTGAGCCCACAACCCAGGCATGTGCCCTGATCAGGAATTGAACTGTGACCTCCTGGTTCATAGGTCAATGCTCAACCACTGAGCCACGCCGGTCGAGTGGCAAACACGAAGCTGCGTTCTGCCTCAGATCACCCGTGCCCGGCTCTCCCACGGGTAGGAAGCCGCGTGCCAGAGGCACACATCTCCTCCCTGACAGCTGGTAACGTTTTAGGAGTCTTGACTTGGGGCTGCAAACTGGAAAATGGTCCATGAAGGTGTGATTTATCCGACATTGAGACAAGGCTATTAGATGCTCACGTCGTGGTGCACTCTGTGGGGTCCTCGGACCCTGAGTCCTCGGGCCAGGCCTGGCCAAGCCCCTCGCAGGCTGACAGCGAGGGAGAGGGGCCTGGCGGGGCCTGACAGAGACAAACGAGCTTGCTGCCGCCTGGTGCTCGGCAGTTTACATTTTAACACGCCTGGGCCGTGGCCATGGAAAGAACTTGCTCTGGATAATGGGGGACGTGCGCATTAGGAGCCTCTTGGAGCCGTGAGCTCGGAGTCAGGAAGGAAGGATTGTAATTTCCAACAACTGCGGCGTTGGGGCCAAGAACTAGCTGCTGTGTCAGCAGGGCGAGCCTGGAGCTGCCCCGGCCAGCGAGTGGGTTGGAGGCCTCTGGGGGGATGGGGGTTCCCGAAGGGCAAAGCCAGGCTGCAGAGCTTGGCCGGGGGTGGCTGGCCAGCGTGGAGGAGCCAGCCACATGGCAGGGGGCACTGCCTCCAAGCCAGGCTGCCTGGGTTCAAGCCCTGCCTCCTCCACTGACCAGCGGGGCCTTAGCCCGCCCCTGTGCCCAATAGGGGTTATCACATAACCTACCTGCGGGCTGGGGTTTGTGGGGATCCCTAGGCTAGTGGCACAGAGGGTTTCATTCATGCTGACCATTGTTGTCATGGTGATGGGGGGGGCTCAGTTAAGATGAGAGAAACAGCACAGCGGCCTCCTGGCTTGGCCCAGGGGCCTGGCTCCTAGCTTGCCTGATGCACACTGAGCAGGAGCCTGCTCCTAGTACCTGCCTCTCAGGGCAGCTGGGGGGCCCCTGTGCCCAGCATCCAAGAGGCTGTGGGATCAGCTAGAGTGGGGAGGAGCCAGGAGCGGGGCTGAGGTTACCCCCAAGCCCCAACCTGCTGCCAACCAGTCTCCGTACCTGTGGGCATCCAGGGTCTGATTCACACCCCAACTTAGGAGGGAGGGAGGGACAGACCACGGCCACATGGCCCCTGTGGCCCTTCTGCTCCAGTGGCTCCAGCCCCAGATGAGATGGGGGGCAGATGTGCACCTCTAAGGGCAGTCAAGCCTGGTTCAACATGAGGGGTCAGGCTCAGGTTTGGGGGTCACACAGACCCGGGCAGGGAGTGTGGGCAGCGTATTTGCTAAGGCTCCCGGGTCCTGTGATGTGCATCCAGGCCTGCGCTTATTCTCCTGACTCAGGCGGGCATCCGTGACCACGTGAAGGCTGAAGTCTGACCCCTCCCCTCTGTCCCGTCACTGCCAGGACTGACTGCCCAGGAGCTGCGGCCAGGCCGTGGGACTCCTGCCAGCTGGCTGCGGCTCTCCCACGAGGGTCAGGCTCTGGGCTATCAGATGCTGTGGCTATCGGCCTGTTTGTCTCCGTGGCGCCAGGCCCGGCCACTTTTTGGGCAACAGCAGCCCCATGGGGAACATAATCCACGAAGAAGGGACAGCAGATCTCCGTGTGGGGGTGGCACAGGATGCTGAGCATCCCGGCGGCTCCGAGCACTGGTCCGCGAGCCCCAGGGAGAAAGGCTGGTGAAGTGAGGATGGAGGTAGGGGTTCCCCTTGGTGAGGGGCCCTCCCCAAGGTACGGGCGTGGCCTTGTGGCAGCTGCTCAGTGCAAGCTCCATCCTGCCCCTTCGGGTTTCTTGCCTGAATCTGTAATCCAACCAGAGGTCCCTTCCATCTGTCCATCCATTCGTTTACTCATCTTCTTGGTCTTTGCAGTGAACCCATAAGGTGGAAAGGTGTGGTTATTGTGCCCCTTTTTAGATGAGGGCACACACATCAGGGCTAGGTGACTGGTCCATGGGTGCAGAGCTGCTGCCTCACACAGGACCCCAACACCTAGCGGCTTCTTGGCCTGCTGAACGGACGGGTCCGTTCACTCACGCTATCACGTGCGTGTGTGGAGAGAAATGTCTTCTCTTTATTTCCTGTAATTGATCTGAGCTTTCTCACAAACCCCAGTCCCAGAGCAACAAGGAAAAACACCAGATTTAGTGTCATCTGGTCAATTTAATCTGACCCAGCACTTCAGGCCTTTAGGTACTGCTCAGCTCAGATTTCCTCCGCTGCCTCCTCAGCCTCTCTCTAGGGGGCACCATCGGGTCTGTGTGGCCAGAGGTGTGCTGACCATGAGACTCCCCAGCGGGGGAACGAGGCGGGGTCTGCGGCCGTGCCCGATGCCCCCGGTCACTGCTTGCCTTCCTGGCATCTGTGGCTGCAGCGGGAGGAGCTGGGGCCCGGAGCCCTGCCTGGCCCCCTTGTCTCCACCTTGGCTCTGAACCCTCGTCTCCACTGCATCTGGCCCCTGACCCTGACTGTCACCGCCAGCCCCTGCCGCAGTCACCGTGGCCCTCGCCCGAACAGTGTGTCCACACCGGAGTGGGCACGTGTGGAGCCCCATCCTGACCACGGGGGACCCTGTGCAGCCAGGGAGAGCGGGACATCAGAGCTTCCCGCCTTTCAACCTGCTGCAGTTCCAGGGTCCCCACCCTACACTGGTGGCTGGTGGTCTCAGTGCAGCTTCCCCCTCGAGCCCCTGGAGGGGCAGTGCAACCCCGGCCTTTGGAGCTGACTCTACTTGTATAAAAAACACAGATACACAGAAACAGCAGACACGTAGAATGCCTGTTATCCACCAAAGCCCATTCTAAGAACCTCACACATCAACTCATTTAATACTCACAGCAACTCTTTGAGGAAATCCGCTTAGTCCCACTTGACAGATGGGAAGACTGAGGCACAGAGAAGCAAAATAACCTGCTCATGGTAACACAGCTAGTAAGTGGTAGAGCTGGGATTTGAACCCAGGTCACCCCGAGTCCATACTCTTCACCACCACCCTCCTCCATGCTCCCGTCCTTTGTGGCTGAGGCCAAGGACAGAGACATGTCCTGCCTTCTATGCATGGGCTCCTGCCCAAGGTACTGAAGGAAGACCTTTCTACTTTCTCAACATGCGGGAAAATTCTATGCCTTTGCCATGTTAATTGGGAGCTAATGGACTTAAAGTGTTTTTTAATTGAATCTTTAGAGAGCAGAGAGAGAGAGAAACATCAATTTGTTTGTTCACTTATTTATGCATTCGCTGGTTGATCCCTGTATGTGCCCTGACCAGGGATTGAACCAGCAACCTTGGCATAATGGGATGGCACTCTAACCAACGGAGCTACTTGGCCAAGGCACTAATGGACTTTTAAAAACTGTTTTCTCAAAAAAGCTACAAAAATGATGCCCTGCTCACTGCTGCCTCCCTGGCACCAGTGTTCTCACAGGGGTGGCTTTTAGGTCCACCGTCTGTTCGGTTACGAGGAACCGCGTGCTGCGTGGTGCGCTCTGCAGCCCTCTGTGCATAACCCAGTCTTCCAGGAGGGGGACGCCTGAGGGCCAAGAAGGGAGGGCTGTGAGGCAAGGCGAAGAGGAAAGTGCAGTGAGATCTTCCTCACTGTGACCTGTTCTTGAAACGATCGCACACTGAAGTGGGGACGGTTGTGCTAACTGTGCTGACAGAGAGACGAAGAAGGACCAGCGAGGCTGTGCCACAATTGTCGCGGCCTGTTCAGGCACCCGTGACAAGGTCCCGCAGACCCGGTGGTCAGAGCTCCTGCCAATGGACTCTGGGATCTGGGCCGAGGCCCAGCCTCAGTTTCCCCACGCGGGGAAGAAAGAGATCAATCAGTCTTCTGAAAGGATAAAGCAGACAGCTTTTCAGGGGCTGACCCGGTAGGCTGAAAAGGGCGAGTCTCGAACTAGATGATGCAGAAGCTCTGAGGATGTCCCAAACACACTTCTCTCCTCTCTCTTCTCCATCCTCCTTCCTTCCCGCCCTGGTCTAAGCGGATCAAAATGAGAATGACATAAACATTACTACTACAACCACCATTTGCTACTAAATCAGGCGCAGTGCAAGCACCGTAACAGCGAATTCTCAGAAACAGCCCTTCAGTGGGTGGCATTATCCCCATTTTACAGAAAGGAAAACTGAGGCTCAGACAGGTTAAGCAACTTGTCCCTGGTGACATAGCAAGTATGCGCCAGGCTAGGATTCGTCCCCAGGTCTATCTGACTCTAAAGCCTTCACTTTTCTCCCACTGCTGCTGTGCCTTTCAGGTTCCCGGATGGTTGCCGGGAGGTGGGTGAAGGAGAGCGAGAGGGGTGGTGGGGTGGGGGAGGTGCAGAGAAGAATTTGCTCCAGAAAAAACTTCCGGAGCCAGACTCCAGAAATGTCCAGAGCTGTTAGTTCCACATCATGGTCCCCTCAGCGTGAAGGAGCCAGGCCAGCACGCTGAGCTTGGGTGAGGATACGTCAAGAACTTACGCAGAAACCCCATTTTGAAATGTTCCAGGACAAGGCAGGGACGTTTCCTCTGGGGATGGGGTGGAGGTTCCAGGCCATTTAGCTGGAGGAGACGGGGGTGCAGGGATATTAACTCTGCTGGTTGATGGTTAATGGTCCCTCTCAAGGGTGTTTATGATTTATGTCAGTGTTTTTAAACAAACTTTAACCACGCTAGATTCAGTGCCCCAGGAAGCGAAGGAAAAAGCATTCATGAAAACTTTGTTTTGGGGGGAATAGAAGGATGTTCCAGACAATTTGCCCTCTTTTTGACTCTACTCATCCAAAGCAGGGGCCATCTTATCACACAGACCCCTCAGGACGACGGGTCTCCCAGGCTTCTACATTTGAAGAAATTGGTCTCTTTTTTCCCTGCATTCTAGGCTTCTTGTCCAGCCTGGATTTTTTTTAAAAAATTAAAAAAACGAAAGAAAGAAAAGAAAAACAAAGCCCCAGATGTTCTCACTGTCATGTTAGCCAAACCCTCTTTGGTGCCCGTTCTGGGCCTGCCTGGGGAGAAGAAAGAATTTGCACATTGGGACTCTTTGAGTTACAAGTGATGAAATGCTGATTAATACTGGCTTAAGCAAAAAAGCCAATGTATTGGCTCACAGAATGTGAAAGTGTAGGATTAGGTTTAGCTTCAGGTCTGGCTGGATCCAGTGGGGGTGGGGGCTCTTAGGGCTGATTTCCAGTGACCTGGGCCGGAGGAGATTTCCTGGCCGAGCCAGCCACTGAGGCTGTGCGATGTGGGGTCTGAACGGGCCTCCACGGTGTGCGCTGAAGAGTGGGGCTGGGTCCCTGCCCAGGAGAAACCTGGGTGCTGTTAGAAAGAAGGTCAAATCCACAGAGAGAGCTTACGTTTTGTGTGACCCAGTGAAACCGTAAGAATCGGAGCCATTTCACAACTTGAGGAGCCCTGTAGCGCTTCTGGGTTGGGGTGGCAAGTGCGTGACACCAAACAGACTCCTCTTGCCCATCCTTCAATTCCTGGCAGACATTGACAATCAATCACAGCACCCTCTCCCAGGGAGCAAAACAGCCTCAGAACCCATCTCGACACTTCATCAAAGCAGCCCATACCCACCAGGGGTGTCAGACACAAGCCCAAACCAGTGTGTGGGTTCCGTTCTAAGCCCAGGGACATGCGGAAACGAAGCTCTGAGAGCCGGCGTGATTTGCCTAGTGTCACACGGAACTCAGACCGAACCCTCCCGACGTTCCTGTGGGATTCTGCCTGACTAGAGCATCGAGAGGAGGTCCGTCCTTCAGGGGAGACTCACTCCAGACGGCTGCTGCCCCTGGATCAGAAAGACCCAGAGGTCAAGGTTAGCCAGGAAGCTCGGCCGCTGACCCGGCTCTGGCTCAGTGCTGCCCCGGGCTGAGCGCGGCGCGGCAGGCGCACAGGCGGGACGGCGCTCGGGAACCCACCCTCAGGCCATTGGTCCGGCCACAGAGACCTCAATGGGCTTTTGTTGCCCCACCTTAAATATCATAAAAGCCAGTCACGTGCTCTGCCAAACACCTACTCTCCAATGGAGGTGATGCTGGGGACGGGGGTCAGGGCTGTCCTGGAGGTGGCAGCCAGCCGAAGGAAGCCAGAAAGTAGAGGGTAAGCCCTTTGATATCCATTCCTCTCCCAGCTCAGCCCCATCCAATCAATCAGTCACAAAGTCAGTGCCCAAGACCTGGCTGCTGGTTCGGCGGTGGGAAGGTACCGAGGGCTGTCCTGACCTCAAGGAGCCTGTTGAGGTCAACTTCACAGGACGGTCCTCTGACGTCGTGGAGTGACTCCCTATGGCGGATGCTGAAGCAGAGGCGTGGGGAGGCAGCCGCCCTGGAGTCAGGACGGACCGGGCTGCCTGACCCTCGTTCTGACCGAGCCACACTCCTGGCTGGCAGACGATGCACAGAGAAACAGAACAGAGAGCCCGAGCCACGTAGCCAGTGAGCATGCTCGCCCAGCAGCAGCTCCAAGCGAGGTGCCGGGTGGGATCAGAGAAGCACGTGGCCGTCCCCAGAAAGGACAGGGCGTACCCCTCGCCGTGGAGGCGGAACTACATCAGTACATGCCTGTCGGGATTCAGTCAGTTGAGCTCACAGCCCACAGACAGGCGCCATCAGCAGTTTGAAAACGTCTGGTCTAGCATAAGCTCCCCATTGTACAGGTGAGAAAACTGAGGCTCAGAGAGGAGCATGGACTTACCCCAAGTCACACAGCCAGTGAACATGGGACGAGGATTCAAATCCTCATCTGGGTTCCGGTTCAGCTGGGGCCCCTGGGAAAAGGCAAGGAGCCAATGGGGGAAGCGGTGCTGGGCAGCCGAGAGGAGGGTCCTGGGTGGGCCCTGGAGGATGAACCGCCTAAGGGGGCTGGGCCTCCAGGCCTCCAGCAGCTCCCCCAGGCGCAGCCCTGCAGCCATTATGGCAGCTCCTGGATGCCCAGCACCTGGGCTCACACGCAGGCCCAGTGCCTGGCTCTGAAGCGCTCAGTTTCACAGATGTGGCCAATTCTCATGGCTTATTTATTTCCTTTGGAAGTTTACTTTTCATTCTTTTTGGCTTTCCCCTTCTTTGGGGGATCTGTCTGACGACAAAAGCAGATGTTCCCAGGTAGGCGGACACACCCACGCCTCCGGTGGGTCTGGCGGCGGCTGGAGGGACAGGCAGGTTTGTGGCTAATCCTTTTCCTCATCAGCAGTGAGCTCCTCGCAGCCACCGAGGGACGTCTGGAGGGGCTGCTGATTGCAGAACCAGCTGGAAGGGAAGTCCGAGGGCAGATATTGGAAAAGGTGCCACACGTGGAGCCCATCAGACGTAGGTTCAAATCCGAGCCACCACTCACCTCGGTGACACTCGGTTAACTGCTCCCCCCGGATCCCCCCCTCCCTCAGTACTGGGTCACTGCCTGTCGAGTGAATGCTATTCGTCCCCATTGTCAGCTAAGCTCACTGTGGACAACAGCTGTGCTGCAAGGGCCCAAGGGGAACAAAAGACGTATTTCCGCTCCCTCGCAGCCTGCCCCTCTCTCCCAGGCCCCTGCCCTGCCCCGCAGCCTCAGGAGTTCCTGGCTTCACCCTTTGTCCAACCTCCAGAGAGTCCGATACCAGCAGTTCTGAGGCTGAAAGGGTCGGCGTGAGGACAGCGTGTTCCTGCAGCCAAGTCCTAACCTCTTCGTCCCTCCTCCGAGGGCCTCAGACAGGAAAAGGAAGCTTGTTGCTGGGACCTGCAGGGACACTGCCTTGTGTCCTAAACTCTCCCAAAGGCTTCTGCCCGCTGGGTGTGCTCTGTTTGGGTTCTGTGGGTCATCAACCGACTCTAACCATTTCAGGTAAAAAGGGATGCATTGGAAGGTTATAGAGAGGTTCCTTTTGGTTATTAAAAAAATACATCAAGCCCCGCCGGCGTGTCTCAGTGGTGGAGTGTCGATCTATGAACCAGGAGATCACAGTTCGAGTCCCGGTTAGGGCACATGCCCAGGTTTTGAACTCGATCCTTGGTGTGGGGCATGCAGGAGGCAGCCAATCAAGGATTCTCTCTCATCGTTGATGTTTCTATCTATGTCTCTCCCTCTCCCTTCCTCTCTGAAATCAATACAAATATATTTAAAAAACACAAACATCAAACCCCAGGAAATCTAATACAATGAATTTGAAAAGTCCAATGGTGGGGTGGGTTTCAGGTGAAGTTTGATCCAGCCACACAACACCATCACTGTGATCCAGGGTGCCACAGCGCCTGCGCCACTTCCATGCACATCTGTGTGCCCCCAGAATGGCCATTCCCACTCCATATATCCATGACCTTCAGCTCTAGTACCGGCACCAATTGCAACGTCCTGTATCTCTTATTTGCATCCCCGAGGGAGGCAATTTGATGCCTGGGCTCACCCTTTTGGGCCAAGCACCAGAAGGTGTATGTTTCTGGGCAGCGAGTGGTGGTCTCTCCTGGGCCCAACGTTCAGGGCTTGTTCAGTCATTGGTGGCCAGACCATGAGGGTATCCGTGGAGGCAGCATCTCTGAGAAGGGGTAATGGACCAGTCAGCACTCCCCTCCCCACCAGCACCTTCCCAGAGAAGTGGGGACTCGGCCTGGGAGTCCCCGAAGACCCTACTGTTTCTCTCTCCGGCCTGGAGACTATCTAAAGAGTCCCATTTTGTCTTATTTATTGGTAGTAATTTTAGGAAAATCTTATTATCGGTTCAGGTTAGAAGTATTTGCCTTGCTATTTCCGGACGGTCTGTTTCAGGTTCATTCAGGAGGAGAAATTCAGACTTGGGTTTAGGAAACGGTTTTAATCCCGCGAAATCAGTTAACAGCCACATGTGTCCACCATCAGCGAGCTCAGGCTCATTCCAGATGGCTGCTAACAGACTGCTCTCCAAACAAACTCTGCATCATTTTATTACTTTCATAGCAGGAAAAGGGTTTGATCTTCAAAACAGCGCACCCACGTCATTGATTAGGCTGGAAGGACTAGCTTGGCCATATTTAGAACCCACAAGGAGGTTGGAGAATAAATTTAGAACTGAACTCTGAACTTCCAGGGCCAGCAGCTCTGGAGTCTGGCACTGTGTCTTGCTAACTCCACATGCTACCTTCAGTTTGGTTGAATTTTACCTCTGACTCCTGCATCCACAGAGTTCTTGTAGGATAATGTGGCCTTCAAGGGTACGACCTAGCATCCTAGCCTGTCACTACGTATAGGCTGTGTGACTCTGGGAATGTGTTCAACCTCTCTAGGCAGTAGTTTCATAATCTTTTATTTATTTTAAAAAATACTTTTATTTTTAAAATATCTTTATTTTTTTTTAGAGAGAGAGAAAGGGAGGAGAAGAAGAGAGAGAAACAGGGATTGGCTGTCTCCTGCATGCCCCCGCTACTGGGGATCAAGCCTACAACCCGGGTATGTGCCCTGAATGAGAACCTAACCCGCAATCTCTCGGTGCGTGGGACAACGCTCCACCAACTGAGCCCCTCAGGCCAGGGCAGTTTCATCATCTTTTAAAGAAGGGAGGGAGGTAATAACAACGTGTACTTTGATTAAGTACATGAAGATTGATTAAGGTATTCTTTTGTTGTGGTAAAATATACATAACATTAAATTGACCATTTTAACCATTTTGCAGTTCTGTGGCGTTATGTACGGTCACACTGTTGTACAGCCACCACCACCGTTCATCTTCCGAACTTTTCCTTCGCCCCAACTGACACGCGGTACCCATTTCCCCTTCCCTCCGCCCGCAGTAACCGCCATTCTCACATCTGTCCCTATGAATGTGACTATTGTAGGAACCTCCTATCAGAGGAATCAGACAATACTTGTCCTTTTGTGACTGGTTCACTTCACTCAGCACCTCTTCAAGGTTCACGCATGCTCTAGCACGTGTGAGAACTCGTCTCCTTTTAGAGGCCAAGGAATATTCCGTGGGAAGCATATACTGCGTTTTGTTTATCCACTCCCTGGTCGATGGACACTTGGGTTGCTCCCACCTTCTGGCCATGCTGGGCAACGCTGCTATGAACACAGGTGCGCACATGTCTGCTTCAGACCCTGCTCCCACTTCTCACCCAGAGTGTGATGCAGATACTGTACAAAGACCCTAAGCTGGTCTTAGGCGACCCTGCTAGTGGTTCTCAACCTGTGGGTCGCCTAAGACCATCGGAAAACACAGATATTTATATTACGATGCATAACAGTAGCAAAATTACAGTTATAAAGTAGCAACGAAAATAATTTTATGGTTGGGGATCACCACAACATGAGGAACTGTATTCAAGGGTCGCGGCATTAGAAAGGTTGAGAACCACTGCAAGCCCATGCTTGGCCTATAGTGCACATTCAACATATTGTCGCTAATAAAATCAGTATGAGAAAAAGAGTGAGTAAAATTTTTAAAAATGGAAATTAAAGAATTGAGATGACGTTTTGCCTGTCAAATTAGCAACAACTAAAAGGCTATTACCCTCAGTGCAGCTGGGCTGTGGTGAGCTGGAATCTCTCAGACACGTCCATCTCTCTGGATAGCAGCTCCCAGTGCTAAATATGATATACTGCGGTTCTTGGAAGTGTTCATACCATCTGACTAAGTAATTCCACTTCTGAGAATTCATCCTATTCATCCTAGAGACAGAACCTCGAATGCAGACCAAGATTTGAGTCTGGAGAAGTTTGTCCCAGCGATTTTTGTAATACTGTGGAAGCAGCCTCTATTTCCACCCACAGGGAACCGTTAAAAAATAATGTCTGGGCCCTAGCTGGTTTGGCTCAGGGGATAGAGCATCAGCCGGTGGACTGAAGGGTCCTGGGTTCGATTCCAGTCAAGGGCACATGCCTGGGTTGCAGGCTCCATCCTCAGGAGAGGGCGTGCAGGAGGCAGCCAATCAATGATTCTCTCTCTCCCTCTTCCTTCTTCTCTGAAATCAATAAAAATATATTTAAAAAATAATGTTTGGTGTAGCCCTGCAATAGAATATTTTGCAGTTATTAAAAAATGCTTATTAGGATAGTGAAAAGGGAAAAAGAACGTATGAAAATTATATATATGTGTCCTATAAACATAGCTACCATTTAGTGAGCATTATTATGTGCTGGAAACTGCTAAGCTCTGTATGTACTTTCTCTTGTTTACTCCGCCCAACACCCCACGGAGGATGGTATTATTTTTACTCCATTTCACAGATGAGGAAACAGAGGTTCCAGGTGGCGACAGGACTGTCAGGCTCACACAGCCAGCAAGTGGCAAGGCCAGAATTCAAACCCTTAGGCTCCAACGAGTAGAAAAGAAATGACAAGAACTGTGCACGGAAGGCTAATCGTGGCTCCTTGGAAGAGTGAGTTTTACTTTCTTCCTTATAGTTGTCTGTATTTTTCCCCACAAACTAGGGGAGAAGGAGCATATTCGATAAAAAGGGAAGGAAAGAAGTAATTGCCTCGTGCAAGCAGGCATCTTTGCAGCTAAAACACCCAGGTCTTGTGTCTGTCCCATGTCAGGAAATCAGTTTGTGTCCTTTTTTTTCTTCTGGTTAAAGTAGAGCAGAGTGTCCTGGCTGTGTCTTATGGCTGATTGCTTAATAATCATGGACACACACGCACACACACGCGCACACACACACACACACACACACACACACACACACACGCACATTCAGCCCACGCCGCCCGAGACAGGAAAGGAGACAAAAACCAGCAGTAGCCAAAACTCTGCTAGATCGATGCAGATTGTTACAGGCGCAACTTTCCAGAAAGCAGAGCTCGGTGAAATAAATATTTTTCCTGTGAGAAGAGGCTCAAGTCGGCGATCTTAACAACCCCCCAATTCGTTCCAGATCCACTCCGAGTGGCTGGCGTCCATGTGCCCATCTTGATGTACTTAGGATCACTTAGTAAGTGCAGCGTGCCTGTGTGTCTGGCCGGCTTCTCCCACTCGGCAGTGTGCCAAGGGCGCTGGGCAGGAGGGCAAGTTGGGGACCAACCCTGGGGAATGCTCTCCCCACTCCTCCAGCTCCCCACAACTTCTTGGGGTCCCCAACTCTCTTTTTCCGGTAAGCCATCACTATTTAATCTAAACCGGAGGCCTGGGGATGCAACCTCTTTTTTTGTCAAAGGCTCCGTTCTTTCTGTCCTGGAGACAGTCTGCAGGAAGAATTTAGAATTGGGGACTTTGAAAACATACAGACATGAGGTCTGGGTTGTCTCAAAAACTGGGAGCTTCACTGTCCAGGCAAAAATTCATGGATGGATTATTCCTTCATTCACTCTCTCACTCAGCAACTGTTTACCGGGCCACCTCCTAAGTGTAAGATTTGGTGCGAAGCTAGTGTCAGATAGCGCAAAGTCCTGGGGAGCTGAGATTCGCTCATCCATTGATCCATCCGTCCGTCCATCCAGGAGGTATTTACGGAGTGCTTCCTAGGTGCCAGGCGCTTTCGGGAAGTGCTGGGCCCTTGGCCGTAAACCGCCGCTTAGGGCTTGCATTCTAGCTGGGGTGACAGACGGTAGGAAAATGTAGCATATAGGGTATCAACCGGCAATCAATACTCAATAAAAAATAATTAAGCTGGAAGGGGGTTGGGAAATGGGGGGCAGGGGTGGACCCTCAGAGACGAGGGGCCAGAAAACACCTCCTGAGGAGGTGGTATTTAGTCACCACCTGCAGGAGACGAGGAGAGATGATTTAGGAGGTGCAGGCATTAAATCACAGTGACTCACAGGGCGAGTAAGTCCCTTTCAGTGATCTCTCAGCCCCGATTATGCCAATGAGAAGGTCTGTTTGTTGTTAATGCCTTTAATGCCTCACTGAGACCCACTGATCGCCCCCCTGGGTTGGGAGCCCACCTGCACGGAATGGGGTCTTGTGACCAGTGGGACCGCTTTGTAACCCTGTTTAAGTTATTATTGATGGTAAATGACCCTGGCTCTTCATTTACCATCAGGCTTAAGTGTCCTTTTAAAATACACTTATTTTTTTGAAAAGTGAGGTTGATATAAAGGAAAGGATTGAGTAACTTGGATACAGCTGGTACGCAAATTACGGGGAAAACCATGGAGGTGATAAATGAATGAAATCTGGGCACACCAGCGTAAGTCACGACCCTTCTCATCATGTTGCTCAGAGAGGACCTGGCTCCGGACATGAGGGCCTCATGGTGACTCAGGCTGCGGTCAGCGCCTCTCGCCAGGGCCTCTGGAGGGGACAGCCTGCCCTCGGGCTCTGCTGGGAACAGGAGAGCTGTCCCGAGGAGGAGCTATTGGGGGCGCTTGAAGGCAAGGGTGGGTTCTGACCTGCCAGGGGAGGTCATGCAGGGCATTCCAGGCAGAGGGAGCAGAGCTGCGGGAGGAGGCAGACCCCGAGAGGCCACCCAACCTTCTCCTCTTCAGTGACTAATCCGAGCACGGATCCTAAAACTCCGCCTATCGAGCCCGGCATTCTTGCATTTGCTTATGTGACCTCAGCAGACCCAGGGGGTAGCACTGTGGTTCCAGTCCTGTTCTAAGGGTGAGGAGTTGGGGGCTCAGGCCAAGTCACCTGTGCCAGGTCCTGCAGCTAGTAACAGAACTTTTTTTAAAAAATTGATTTTAAACATTGAGATGTAACTCACATACCATAAAATTCGCTTTTTTTTTAAATATATATTTTATTGATTTTCTACAGAGAGGAAAGGAGAGGGACAGAGAGCCAGAAATATCGATGAGAGAGAAACATCGACCAGCTGCCTCTTGCACACCCCCCACCGGGGATGTGCCCGCAACCAATGTACATGCCCTTGACCGGAATTGAACCTGGGACCCTTCAGTCCGCAGACCGACGCTCTATCCACTGAGCCAAACCGGTTTCGGCAAAATTCGCTTTTTAAAGTGTTCGATTCAGTGGCTTTTAGCATATTCACAAAGTTGAGCAGCCACCACCACCATATAATTCCAGAACATTTTCATCTCACCCAAAAGAAACGCCGTACCATTGGCAGCCACTCCCATTCTCTCTGTTCCCAGACCCTGGCGACCACTAATCTACTTCCTGTCTTTAAGGATTTGCCTGTTCTGGACTTTCATATAAATGGAAAAATTTTACATTTGGCTTCTTCCACTCAGCATCCTGTTTTCAAGATTCACCCATGTTGTAACATACACTGAGTAGCCAGATTATTATGATTTCTGAACGCATAATAATCTGGCCACTCAGTGTATATCCTATGTAATAAAAGGCTAATATGCAAATTGTCCCCTCGACCAGGAGTTTGACCAGCAGGCAGGCCGGCCAACCGCCCATGTCCCCTCCCTCTGGCCAGGCTGGCCGGACCCCACCCATGCATGAATTCATGCACCGGGCCTCTAATACACACACACACACACACACACACACACTGAGTGGCCAGATTATTATGCGTTCAGAGATCATAATAATCTGGCCACTCAGTGTATATCCGTACTTCATTCCTTTATATGGCCGGATAACATATCCCATTGTATGGATATACCACATTTTGTTTATCCATTCATCAGCTGATGACATTTGGGTACTTTTTACTTCTTGGTAGTTATGAATAATACTGCCAAGAACATTTGTGTACAGGTTTTATGTATGTTCATTTCTCTTGGGTGTGTACCAAGGAGCGGAATTGCTGGGTTGGATTGTAACTTTATGCTTACATTTGAGGCACTGCCAAACTACCTCCCAAAGCAGCTGCACCGTTTTACATTTCCACCAGCAGTGTCCAAGGCTTCCAATTTCTCCTCATGCTCACAAGGGCAAGGCCTTGAGCTCAGCCTGGAGACAGAGGCTTAGTAGCAGAATCCTAAAAAAATAATTTTCCTCCTCTTACACTAGTAAGTCAGTGCAGAGGGATCTTGAGGAAGGGTCTACACCCAGGCCTGAGCCAGACTCCAAGAGGGAGCTGTGAGCTCTGAGGCCTGGTCTTTGCCCTGCTGTGCCCACTAAGAATGTTATGCACATGCCACCTATTTCCTTCAAAGTTGGGGCTTTTTGGGGTCCTGATTCCCCAAGGGGCCTATAACTCCCAGGTCAGAGCTCATTCCCATGTTCTTGGTGTGTGGGGCAGGGCTCGGAAGACCACAGGTGACCGCTGTTAGTTGTCAGCGGATTCTAATCATTAACATATACAATGCTCATGTTTCTTGAGCATTTACTACATGCCCTTACGATGTGCTCTACTTTCCATGCCCATTTTACAGATGAGGAAACTGAGACTCCGAGAGGTGAGGGAGATAGTGTGGCCAACATCACATAGGTGGTGAGCAGTATAGTCAGGTTTGAACCTTGTCTCTAACCACTAGGATACACTGGGAGGGCAGGAGCCTTCC
Organism: Eptesicus fuscus; assembly: GCF_027574615.1. Taxonomy (NCBI): domain Eukaryota; kingdom Metazoa; phylum Chordata; class Mammalia; order Chiroptera; family Vespertilionidae; genus Eptesicus; species Eptesicus fuscus. Next base: position 10,093,545 of record NC_072484.1, read on the forward strand.
GGTAGGAGCCTTCCATGGTAAGGCTTCCTTTATAGAGTGGGTATGGTTTTCTGTCGCCATGTAACAAACTGCCTCTAACCTAGCAACTTCACACAGTCCCTACTGAGGAGCTCCCAGCTCTCCTGGCGTGACGAGGCTGGGGTCTCTGCTCAGGGTGTCACAAAGCTGAAATTCAAGATACTGGTCAGGATGAGTTCTTGTCTGGAGGGTCACATCCACGTCCAAGATCATTCTTGTTGGCGTCACTCCGTTCCACGTGGCTGTAGGTCCTTGCTAGCTGTCAGCCAGGGCCACTTTCAGCTTCTGGAGGCATCCAGCTTCCCTTACCACGTGGCCTCCCGTCTTCAAAGCCAGAAATAAAGAACCTCCCTCACACCGGATCCCTCTCATGCTTTAAACCTCTTTTGCCTGGAGGAGCCTAATCGGAGGAGTCATATCTCATTATATTCACAGCTTCCACCCACACTCCAACAGGAGAGGATTATTCAAGGTCAGAGTCACTGGGGGTGCAATGCTCTGCCTGCCACAGGAAGTCTTAGGTTCTAATGGTGGTGAGAATGACAGCTACAGGTAGGCGGGTCCTTTCTCTCACTAGCCAGAGCGTGGTGGCGTTCAGGGTGATTCCACAAGTCTTTGTAGCCCAACAGTGATGCTGTGAGATGCACGTTTTATCCCCACTTTCCCCAGAGGGAGAGGAGAATGCCTAGTTAGCCAGCGGAGCGGGGGCTGGAGTCCAGGTCTTCTGACCCCCAGCTCGGGGCTCTTGGCGCCCACAGCACCCCTGCCTCCCATTGGAACCTCATTACTGCCTTAGGAAGGGGAAAGCATCTGTTTCCAGCCAGCCCAGCCCTCAGGGAGCGCTTCCCTGTACACTCAGCACATTGGGTCATGAAACTGGAGGCTGTTACGGGGATCGCCACTGGGCTGGGCGAACCTCACCTCATAAGCAGGAAAACCAATAAAGCCTGAGTCCAAGCAGCTCCGTGCAGGAGCTCAGCTTGGCGGGGGGCCCAGCCCCAGCGGGGGAGGCATCTGCCCAGGCGTGAGGTCCAGCCCAAAGGGGAGCACACTCCCCGGAGGGCAGTACAGGCAGCGGTCCCCCGTCCTGTGTCTCTGTGTGCCAGGCATTCTACTTGGAACTTGACATGGATGCCCAAGCGCCAGCCCCAAGGCACCCCCATCTTCTGGACTTCCTGTGGGATACCCCTCCCCTTAATATTTAAACCAGGCAGAGACCTCAGTGAGAAACCCAGGACCGCCACCCCCCTGCACTCTGCACAATCCCCCAGGATGCTCGGGGGGGGGGGGGGCGCCTTAACATTTCTTCCTGTCACCTTTGTGCCGATATGTTCATTTTTTATCTTTTCCCTTTCATCCCATCTGTCCACTGCTCCGGTGCTTTTGTTCTTCCCAAAGCATTGCTGACACAAGGTTTCCGGAACAGCTGACTTGGGAGATACCGGTTGTGAGCTGGTGTAAAAAAATCTGGCCCACCGATGGGTCCAGAGAACCAGGCCTGCACATGGGCCTGGACCAGGGGCTCAGGAGCCCGAGAGGGAGTCACAGCAGACAGGATGAGAAGCCAGCACGCTCCGTGTCCTGCCTTTTCCAGGGAGGCTGTGTCTGCTTAGCCTGGCATGGGTCTGTGCCTCTCTTTGGGGAGGGCCCCATGGGGCTCTGGGCCAGTCCCATCAAACCGACAGCAGTGGGCAAGAACTAAATCCTCCAAAGGAAAATGGGGTGCCATCAGGAAGAAAGTCCACAGATTTTGGGGTCCTGGGAACCCAGGGGGAGCGCACTTGGAAATAAATTCTAGAATCCCTATTCTTTGCCCCGAGAATTTCATGTGCTGTCCCCTCACCTCCCCCAAAGCCTTCCCCTTCTCCAGCTGTCAGTCATCACACACACACTTCTGGGTTTTCTTATTCGGGACAGTCTAGCATCTCTTCCCCCACCCACCAATGCTCGAGGCCCACTTTGGCACATCCCAAATCTCATTAAACTGCTGGGCTAAACTAAGTGTTTTCTGTCTGCTATGGAGTGAATGGTATCTCCCAAAACGTCTGTTGAAGGCCTACCCCTTGTGCCTGTGACTGTGACCTTATTTGCAAATAGGGCTTTTGCCGATATAACCAGGGTAAGATGAGGTCTTTGGGTTGAGCCTTAATCCACTATGACTGGTGTCCTTATAATAAGAGGGAAACGCCCGTGAAGACAGAGGCACGCAGGGCGATGCCATGTAACCACAGAGGCCGAGGTTGGGGTGATGCAGCCAGGAGCCAAGAGTGATGGCCACCACCAGAAGCTGGGAGAGGCAAGGAGCGACTCTTTCCTCGAGCCTTTAGAGGGAACATGGCCTTCTGGTCTCCAGGACTGTGAGACTATACAGTTCTGTTGTTTTAAGCTGTCCACTGTAAAGTCTTAGTTACAGCAGCCACAGAAAATTAATGTACAACCTCACATTCCTAACCTTCGCAGCACAAAGCAGTAGAAAAAGCTGATAATTATAGTTTGGTTTTTCCTTTTAGTGAGAAGAAGAATGCATGTCCTCAAAACTGTAAAATAAAGTAATTTCAATGGCTTCCATTTTATAATGAGGAAACTGAGGCTCAGAGGACTTCTCCAGTCAAATACTTAGAAAGAGGTAAAGGCTAGACTTGAACTTGGATTTTTATCCACCCTCCCTCCCCCCAGACTTACACTCATCACCTCTCTGTGACTCTATGGATGTGTATCTCACAGGTTACTGCAGAGTCCCCAGATCCTAGTCCCCAGGTGTCACTTTTATTATTATTATTATTATTATTATTATTATTATTATTATTATGAAATGAGCTCAGAATTTAGTACAATCCTTGTCCTTGTCCCTGTGGGAACCACCTGTTCCGGACACGTTTTCTGTAATATGAGCCTCTATAAACCGAGCCCTCTTCATTACAAAATTTTCATTGCAAAATTTGAGGCTTTCATTACAAAATTGGCAATTTTCATTCCAAAATTGGAGATGCGTTCCCACCAAAACCATCTCCCTAAGACCCAGGAAAGAATGTTTGGCAAACAGGGGATTAATTGATAAACAGCTTGTAGTACACAAACTCCGAGTCAGCCTGGATGTTTTGCAACACTTTTTGGAAACTCCAGGATGACAATTCCAGCACAAGCTGTTTATTTCAGGCTGTTAAGCCGCGTAGATATCCCGCGTGCTTGGGAATCCATCGGCTTCCCTCCCCAGGATGAGCCTGGAGCCCCTCTATGGCTTTGTGGGCATTTAGAGAGGCTGGTAGAGCAGGGCTGCAATACCTGGGGAGACCAGCAGGGGGTCTTCTTCCCATAGGAAATGGATTTAAGGCTGAAGATTCTAGAAATTCAAGGTTTTGGATTCTAGAAAATAAGTTTGTTCCTTTGGGAGAAAATCTACTCTCCTTACAATGTGGGTTAACCATCTGGCATAAAGAAGTGTGAAAAAATCTGACTTTTCCTGCCTCCCTGCCCCAGGGAGGCGCTTGAGCTGGGGCCAGGGTGCCTGGGACTCTCCCTCTCTCTCCCTCTCCCTCTCCCCTCTCTCCTTCCCTCCCTCCCTCTCTCTCCCTCTTCCTCCCTCTCTCTCTCTCTCCCCTCTCTCCCTCTCCCCACCCCCCCCTTTTCTCTCTCTCCACCCTGCACCCCGAGGAAAGAGAAACTGCACATCCCCCTGTCGAAAGAAAAACCAGAACAGCAGGCTGGCTTGACTTGTCTCTTGTAAATTGTTTACCTCGGGAAGACCAGATGGCTCGTCTCTTGTTGAACCCTTGACCATTTCCCGTGCTAGCAGCCTCTATTGCAAACAGCCCTCTCCACCGGATCACGTGTCCATGCAGGCCTCCAGGGCCTGCTATTGGGGAGCCTCGGGCATTCCAGGAGTTTGACTCAGTGGGCTATGGATCCTCATGAGACTCAGGGTGTAGGCTAGGCGCCAGCCTGTGGGGTGTGGTCGGGATGGAGAGCAACTCCTAATACCCACTGGGATTCCCAGTTACGGCCCTAGCCCCTCACCCACTTACAGGCTCCTCCAGTGTGGTCCCTGTTCACCCCACCCTCACCTGTCACCGTGAAAGGGCTCAAAATTAGTCTGAATGCCCAGATTTCCCTGCTGCCCCCACCTCTACCTGGCCTTGTGAGGGTGGAAACACCGCTTCCCCTCTCTCAGCCACAGAACTTCAGCTACCAAAGGGGTGGGGTGGGGTGCTGACACCTCTTCCTGCCTCTCAGGCTGGGTGGGGGTGGGTGGAAAGAGGGTGACGGGGAAGACTCCCTCCCAGCTCCGCCCCACACCTGCTCTTACTAGGACAAGACCCGGTGGTGACCCATTTTTGAGGGGTGGGAAGGGGGCACAATGGGGTGCGCCTGCCCTCCTGGGCAGTGGGTAGGAGCTCTTGGCTGTCCCTGGGGGCCTCCCTGGAGGCGGCATCTCCTTCAGGGCGGTCTGGGTGTGGTGCGGGGCTGAGGCTGTAATTCTAGGCGTGCAGAAGCCCTGAGCCGGGGCTGGGGTGTGAGGAAGCTGATGGACATCTTTTAAAGCTCGCTCTGGTTTCCGGGGGAGGGGGGAGTGGGGGGACAGATCAGGGTGTTTCTGAGAAGCAGGGCAGACAGTGAAGTCTCTTGACTGAGCTCCAGGGAGGAGAGAGATGCTCTGAAGGGCTTTACAGCCAGGCCAGGGGCGAGGCTTCAGTGTCAGCAGATGAGAAATGTCATTGCAGAGGCAGAGGGAGCAGGCTCCACACTCCAAGACAGACCCGGCCACTACATATTGGGAGCCTCTCTCTCTCTCTCTCTCTCTCTCTCTCTCTCTCACACACACACACACACACACACACACACACACACACACACACACGTTCGAGAGTGCCTCATTAAGAATGAGTTAAAAGGTGAGTGAGGGGCTGGGAGGAAACCGAGAGAGGATCACCATCCTGGACTGAGGGACAGCTCCTTCTAATCTAGATAAGCGGACAAAGGACTATGTAGACTGGCAAATCCCAGGACAGAGTCTAAAGACAGTGACAGGTGGCTCTCAGGAACCAGGGAAATGCAGCAAGGCCCACCCCCTTTGAGTAGGGGTCAGAGTGAAGGTGGGAAGGGGACTAGGAGGGCAGGCAGATGGGAGAGCTTAAACAGGACTCCTTAAAGAGGGGAGCCCTCCCTGATCTGGGGAGCGCCCCCCTCCAGACCTGGCCTCACCCTGTCCTCCCAAGGGGTCTCTCGACACTGCCCTCCTCAGTCACCCTCACCAGATTGGGGGTGGGGCTATCCTATCATAATGTTACAAACGTGATTCCTGTCTAAGGGACTGGCCCATTTTACTGACCTGTCAGTTGAGGCCGTAGGCCTGTGGTTGAGAGGTTGGGCCCACAGCCTGGCTGCCTGGACTTAACTCCTCAGTCCTAAGGGCCTGGATGGGACAAAGTAGCTGGTGAGGGTCCGGTCTGACGCTCAGCAGCTCGTCTCTGCTAGGCCAGGTGGAGTTGGGAGCAGGGAGAGTGGGAGATAAACGGAGGAGGGGGAGAAAGTCTCTGATCTGCATAAGAAGACTTGGGTGGGAAGGAGCAGGAGGAGGCACCTGTGGGCGGGAGGGGAAGAGCAGACGGATTGGAGGGGGGCTGGGAGAGGGCCACCGCAGCACCGGGGTGACATCCATGGCCCCTGAGCACTTTGGCCTCCTGGGACGCTTCATGAAAAAGATTAAATAATGTCCATTATGGCTGAATTGGTATAAAGATGTACCTATATAATGATATACATGTTATCCTATCTAATAATAGACAAATATGCAAATTGACCATACCTCTGACACACCCACAAGCCACGCCCACCATCCAATCAGAGCGAGCATGCAAATTAACCCAAACCAAGATGGCTACAGCCACAGAGAGCAAGGTTTCCTAGGTAACAGAGGAAGCCAAGCTTCCCGCCTGCCCTTGCCAGGCCTAAGCCTCCACTCGAGCTACAAAGTTTCAATTATAGAAGGTAAACAAATTCAAACAAATGGCGGCAGAATGGAGCTTGAGAGAGCAGGCCAGGATTGCCGCTGGCGACAGGGGATGCAAAGATTTCCGCACACCCTGGCCGGGACCACCTGCTTAAGGCAACAAAGTTTCAATTATAACCCCAACACAAATGGCTGCCGGCTGTGGAGGGAGCCCCAGGCTTGGCTCCGCTCCAGGCTACAAAGTTTCAATTGTAGAAGGAAAATAAATTCCAGATACCAGGGCCTCCACTTGGGTTGCCAGGGGGCATGGCCGGCCTGCAAACCACCACAGGCCCCTCACTCAGGCCGCCCCACGCCCCAAGGGAACCCCCACCTGATCCGGGACGCCCTTCAGGGCAAACCAGCTGGCCCCCACCCCTGTACCAGGCCTCTATCCTATCTAATAAAAGAGTAATATGCAGATTGATCATCACTGCAACACACAATATAGCTGCCCCCATGTGGTCAAAGATCCTGCCCCCATGTGGACACAAGATGGCCACCACAAGATGGCCAGCAGGAGAGGGCAGTTGGGAGGCACCCTGTTCCTGTGAGGGGAAGAAGCCCGGACAATATCTGAAGTCAACCGAATAAGGTGTCTTCAATCTTATTCCTTTCAGCCAATCTTACTCCTTACAGCGCCTGCAAGGGAGGGCAGTTGGAGGTGACCAACCCTGCAGGAGAGGGCAGTTAGGGGTAACCAGGCCGGCAGAGGAGGGAAGTTGGGGGCAAACAGGCTGGCAGCAGAGTGGTTAGGGGGTGATCAGGCTGGCAGGCAGAAGCGATTAGGGGCAATCAGGAAGGCAAGCAGGCAAGCAGTTGGGAGCCAGCCATCCTGGATTGTGAAAAGGATATCCGACTGCCTGTTTACGGGCAGTCGTACATCCCTCAAGGGGTCCCATATTGGAGAGGGTACAGGCTGGGCTGAGGGACAACCCCCCTCCGTGCACAAATTTCGTGCACCGGGCCTCTAGTCTATATAATAAAAGCCTAAGCCAGTGGTCGGCAAACTGCGGCTCGCGAGCCACATGTGGCTCTTTGGCCCCTGGAGTGTTTTAACGCCACTTCTTCAAAATAGACTCGCCCAGGCCGAAAACCGACTTCTGCGCATGGGCCAGGAAGTTTCAATCGCACTGTACGTGCGCGCTCGCACGTGGTGTTTTGTGGAAGAGCCACACTCAAGGGGCCAAAGAGCCGCATGTGGCTCATGAGCCGCAGTTTGCCCACCACTGGCCTAAGCGACTGTTACGGCAGAACAACCAGAACGATCGGTCGCTATGATGCACACTGACCACCAGGAGGCAGATGCTTCATGCAGGAGCTGCCCCCTGGTGGTCAGTGCACTCCCACAGGGGGAGCGCTGCTCAGCCAGAAGCCAGGCTCATGGCTGGCAAGCGCAGCGGTGGTGGTGGGAGCCTCTCCCGCCTCCGCCTCCACGGCAGCGCTCAGGAGCAGCAAGCCGAGCACTAAGGAGCAGAGAGCAGGCGGGCGGTAAGGAGCGAGGGGTCCCGGACTGCAAGGCGGACATCCCCGGAGGGGTCCCGGACTGCGAGAGGGCACAGGCTGGGCTGAGGGACCTCCCCCCCCCCCCACTCCCTGTGCACGAATGTTGTGTACCAGGCCTCTAATTAATACATAAATAAGGATATATCCAACATTATGTAATAAACATTCTCTTAGACCTAAAGGTTCCTGTTTTGTGTTCGAGTTTAAAAGCAATCCAAGCATTTTCATGGGCCCTTTGCGCAGGGCCCCTGGGCCGGGGGAGGAAGTAACGGCTCTTCCAAAGACAGCAGCAGGGCGTGGATGCTCCCGTCCTTCTGGCTGATGTGTAGAGAGGCTCCGGTGTCCTGCTGTGGGGGAGGCTCTGTTCCCCGATGTTCTGGAGAATTTGGGTGGTTTGTCCAGTGCAGAGTGGCTGGCCGAGGTGGCTCGGCAGCCCGCCTGGGTTTGAGTCCTAACCCTGCCTGTGTTGAGCTGCCCACCCAGTGCACGCTCATCCACGGTCGGGTTGTCTGGGTGCAGAGGGTAGGAAGCCCTGGGTCCCTGCTGAGGGCTGCAGGTGGGGGTTACACGGAAGGCAGGTCTCACCAGAACTCCTGTCACAGCAGACAGACCCCACGGAGGAGTCCAGCCTCCTCTCCCAGTTCAAGTGCCCAGTCTCAGGCCCCCAGGCGCTTGTCCATGTCCTGTGCATGTGTGCTCATGTGTGCATATGTGTGTGTGTGTGTGCAGGGCGGGGTGGCAGAGGCCCCGTGGGAGCTGCAGGCCCAGGGCCCTGCTGAGATGCCAGGCTGCCGGGCCCCTCAGCTTCCCACACCCTCTTCCTGTGAGGGGAAGAAGCCCGGACAATATCTGAAGTCAACCGAATAAGGTGTCTTCAGTCTTACTCCTTTCAGCCATGAAAAGACTCCGTGACACGCATCATGATAACCCACTGACCTTCTCGCAGACTTGAGAGCTGCCTTCAGCAGCGGTTCCCACTGGAGGCGACTCGGCCCCCAGGGGACACGCAGCGGCGTCTGCAGACATTCTTGGTTGTCAGGGCCGGAGAGGGGAGAGCTCCTGCCATTCGGTCGGGACACCGGTAACTACACAGACAACCCAGCAGCGACGAGGGATCCGGCCCCAGTGCCGGCGGAGCGGAGGCCGGAGACCCTGCCGCAGGGCTGCTGGCTCAGGGCGTGTGCTCTCTAAGTGTGGATTGTCGTCAGCGCTATTGCGGGTTTCCGAGTCTGACATCCAACAGAGGCTTCTGGCCTGGACCAGTGACCAGTGGGTGGCCCACCCTGTCCTCCCGAGGGGTCTCTCAGCACTGCCCTCCTCGGTCACCCTCACTTCAGCTCGGTCCCTCCTGCCAGCCCCATGGTTATCCCTGGTCCTACAGCAGACCAGGGAGGGGGTGGCTTTTGGGAGGCGTTTCAGCTTTGGCCCCCACCTGTGTTCTTTCCCATCCAGGCTCCGTCCTCCCCACCCTCCCCGTCCTATCCCGGCACACACCCCCACCCCATGGCCGCTCAGGACGCTCCTGCCCCAGAGGAGCTGTCTCTTCCAGGTGAGTGGGTGGCGATCAGGGCAGCAATGAGGCCGTTTAAATTGAAAGGCCCTCTGGGTATTTCACAGAAATCATGAGCCATCTCTGTCTCGGAAAACCCCCTGTAGAGACTGGCCAGTGTGGCTCAGTCGACCTATGAACCTGGAGGTCGTGGTTCAATTCCTGATCAGGGCACATGCCCGGGTTGCAGGCTCCATCCCCAGTGGAGATCTCTCATCATTGATGTATCTATCTCTCTCTCCCTCTCCCTTCCTCTCTCTGAAATCAATAAAAACAAATTAATTAATTAATTAATAAAAACCAACCAAACAAACAAAAATCGCCGGCAGAGTTAGGCGGGAGTGAGGACGATATTTATGAACCTTAAGCCATGTTGTTGGGAGAGGAGAGCTGCTCGGACCGTGGCTCATCATGAAGAGCAGTGATCTCTGGACAAAAGGACACTAGAGTCAGGTCTCGGCCTAATTACTGTGCGAGCAAAGACGGCTCTCTGTTTTCTTCAAATCAGCACTTTTTTCTAATTCGGGGGACACGTGTCCGTTGCAGAACACTGGGAAGGAAGGCGTTGTTTCAAAAGGAAAACAGACTGTGTTGCATATAGTTGGCAGCTCGCTCTTTTCCACTCAACATCTTACTTTGAACGTTCTGACCTCATTACTCTTCAGTCACATTCCTGATGGCCACACAAGTGTCCCCTGCGGCGGAGCCACGAGCTATTCGACCTTCCCCTTGCACGTGGCCCTTTGTGGCTGTGCCCAGTGTTCTCACCTGCGAAATGGGCCCAGGGGTGCTGTGAGGTCCAGGACGATGGCCTCCCTGTGCCCTCATGTGGCCACTCGTGGGACGGGTCCTGAAGGCACCTGCAGGTCTGAGTTGGCGCCGGACAGGAACCCCTCCCAGGCAGGGCCCCAGGTCACGGGCTGTAACTGGGCGGCCCTGGCGAAGACAGTCTGGTTCCCAGAGCCGCCCACTCGGGACGCCCAGGCCTCGTCGTGTCTGCGCTCACATTCCTCAGGCTATTTTGCCATTTCCTCTCGTGCTAAACCAGAGGGGCTATTTTGGAAACTCCTGTAAGCAAACTAAGCTCTGGCTGGCATTTGAGCGGATATGAAAGAGCCCTAAGTGAGGGGCTCAGGCTTAAGCGCTGCCCAGCCCTGGGAGCCCAGAGTTAAATTTAGACGCCTCACCTCCAAATGAGGTGAAATTGCAGGTTCCCCGTGGCGGGCGGGCGGTGGCTTTGGCCAGCAGTGAGGGGACAGATTTAGTGAGTGGGCTCGGCTCCTCGGCCACACCTTGGTGAAGAGCCCCAGGTCGGTCCCCAGTGTCTGGGGAGCAGCTGGCTGTGAGGAGCCCTCCGGTTGCACGTCGTCCCTGCGCCCACCAGCTGCGTCCCCGTGGCATCGCCAGCGAGGGCTGCCCAGGTTGCCGGGCCCGAGAAGCAGCGAGGGACGCGGGAAGAGGCAGTCCTGTCTGCCACCGAAGGTTTGGGACCTGCGTGACTCCTGTTGCCCCTCTCCCTGCCCGGGGGCCAGTGAGGCCTCTGGCTTGTCTCTCATGCCCTGAGGAGTGCCGGCTGCCCAGGGCCGCCCACGATCCAGCAGCTGAAGGGTTAATGCCAGCCACAGCTGGGGGAGGGGGGCCTGCAGGTGGAGGGAGTCTCCCGGTGCCCAGCCTTTGTTCTGGGTCGTCAGTGCCCCTGCCGATGATTAAACAGGAATGTGACCCTTGGTCAAAGGTGACCAGCCTTCACTGGGGCTGGTCAGGGTGCCTGAGACTCCAGGGGTCTCAGCCAGGCCACCCCATCTCCAGACCTCCATCCAGCTGGTGAGATGGCAGGGGAGCTGACTGGGGTCCAAGGGGCCCTCAGAGACCTGGGATCTTACCCCCACCCCCGCCCGCTTGGAGCCTGCAGGGCATGAGGCCACCCCTCAGTCCCCTTCAGGAACCTACTTCCATTCTGGGGCCCTCGCCTCCCCGCAGCCTGGAAGCCGAAGCCAGTGCAGCCCAGCACCAAGCGGCCAGGCTGTGGAGGTTCAAATCCCAGCTTTGGGGTTTCTTACCTGTGTGACCTTGGATGAGTCATTTCCCCTCCTTTCTGAGCCTCGGGTTCTTCATCTGCAAAATGGGGATGATAATAGCACTTGCTTCCTAGAGTGTGGAGAGAATTAAATGAGATTTTAAGCCCTTAGAACAGATAGTAGGCAGACCGCTGGCTACCCTGGGTCGGCCATCAGAAGCTGCTGCTTTTGTAAGTAGGTATTATTGGAACACAGCTTTTGCATATCATTTACATATCGTCTGTGGCTGCTTTTGCTCTAAAACGGTAGAGCTGAGTCCTTGTGACAAAGCCTGCAAAGCCGAAAATGCTTACTCTCTGGTCGTTTGCAGAAAACGTTT